>NW_009203992.1:1976-8822 GCF_000690835.1 Fulmarus glacialis
ATCCCAAAATGAGACATTTCAAATATGACTGAGATGGTGCAAAAGAGATCTGCATCTGAGTTAAATGTAGTTAGTTCAATGATCACAGCCCATGTCTTTTCATCAAGCCAGTTGCTCTGTTGTAGAGCATCCAGCCTTGTCGTCGAATTAGGTCTTCCTTCTTCAGGGAAAAAGTAAAACGTGTATCCTGCTGGTCCATATGTGTGCAAATCTCCATATGAATAATACATCCACGGAGTCCTGTTTCGCTCATAAGTGAACCCACCGTAACTGCTGGCATCCTTGGAAACAGACTGGTTGGTAACCTTTGTCCAAGTGCCAGCGTAGTCACCTTTCTCTGGGATGTCACTGCCATATTTGTGAAGACAGTGGCTTTTACTGATCACAAAGTTATTTACAAAGCTGTCAGGATGGAAGCATTTTTTCTCAGTACCTTTAGCCCGCACTTGCCTCATCCTAGGCAAACCAATGATTTTGGACCAACTCTCGGGAAGAAAGGTTGGCTGAATGTCATTGTGGATCAAGGGCAAGAACAAGTCTTTCACCCACACATAGATATGTTCTAGCTTATCTACACTGGAGAGTCGTGGAGAGAATTGGTTATGGATGAATCGGTTGTAGTGGAAACTGTTGGCGTTCTCAGTGGAATAGGCAAAATTTAATAGCAGTGTTAAAAAGACAAGGTGACTGATGAAACCTGTTGTGAAAATAAATGCCTTGACTTTAATTTTTGCCCTTTTCAGCATGTTTGCAATTTCATCAGCTTCTAAAGGCTTATACTGCTTGGTGGCTCTGACTTTAGCAAGTTTCAAATGCACCTCTCTCATCTCATCAGCACTCATTGTTTCTTTAGCTAACTTAATCTCAGAATACTTTTCCCGAGTTAACCATGTGATGTTTTCACAGTATTTTGGACGAATTGTACTCATAGCTGAGAAAAAAATTATTTTTAGAATTGAAAGGAAAAACACATTCTCAATAAAGGAGATTGCAGATGCTAAAAGCCACTCTAGTGAAGTCTGATAGCCATAAGACAAACCATATAACACAATGAAAAATGATGATAGCCCAGTGACAGCTATAACTAGTGCCCATGAGAGATAGATGCACCACCAACAAAAAACTATGTGCGGTCCCTTGCGAAAGGGCATGGAGGTAATGCTTAGTGGTTTCCTTTCTTTCTGAAAGTTGCCCTCTTCTTCTGTATAATTATTACTAAAATTGGAATTTGATGGTGGCCTTCTCTGGCAGGCCTTAGCCATTGGAGGGGAATTCGCAGTTATCGGCTGCTCCTCTGTTCCAATGACATTTGCATCTCTTTCAGAAACTGTGCAATTACTCCTGTTCCGGGGAGCTCCCTTGCTTCTTGTCTTTCCAGAACATGGCGGGCTCTGTGAGTTGCTGGGACCACGAAGGTTCTCCAAGGGACCAATATTCCTCGATTGTGCTGAAGTTTCTGAAAGGTACAATTTTTGCAAACGTTCCTTCCAGTTCTTAAGATTTCCAGACAGGAGGGGTGAACTTACCTTTGGGTCCACCTGAGCCATACCACGAGGAGAAGGTTCCTTCTGGGAATACTTAAATAACGCAATTATAATCATTTCCACAGGTACGGTAAGCAAAGCACATTCAATTCCTACTGTTACTGATCTCAAATACCTCAAGTGTATTGGAGATTCTTCATTCTTGTCAGCATTGAAGAACATGATGTTTACAAGCAAGTTTAATAATAATATTGCTAAACACGAAGATAACCTTTGGAGCCTGCTGAAAGTGCCAGTGAGAACATGAGCAAAAATCGAGAGCCACAGATGGCCCTCTGTCAGGCTGTTGGCAAGATTAATCAAAAAATAGTCGATTCTGGACAGAGGTGTCTTGGGGTTTGTGACGGAAAATGTCCTTTCTAGTAAGTGATCGCCCTTGTCAAGAGAAAGCCATTTCCTGCACATAAAGAACCAGGTCTTCCTGGTGGACGTATTCTCAACTTTGGCTCGGCTTAAGAACCAGCTTGGAGAAGGGCCCTTGTTATTGTGCCAGACCCTGAAGGAACAAATGTCTCCCAAGTCTTTCTTAGTAGTTAACAGAAAGCAGTCAGTGCTTCCTTGTTGGAAAGATGGAAAATGTGGGTGCCGTAAACAATGGACGTCACTCGTGCCATTCTGGCCGATGAGCTGAAGAAAGACATCTGCTGTGGTTCCAGCTCCCCAGCGACTGCCTGTGTATAAAGTGACCAAAAAGCTCACTTTATCAAAGGGGTCATTGTCTGGCAGAACTATAATCTTGTCTTTGCTGTCCCTGTCAGCCCTGTCTTTTCTCATGGCCCACAGGGACAAAGGAAAGTAGACAGCAAAAAGAAAGAGCACTGTTAAGAGGGTCACTGGGTTTTTAGGTATGTCTGCTATCAGGGTTTTTCCCAGATCTACTGTGTTGGGGGTAACTATTACTTTGGCTGCCAGGAACCTGATGTCGAACGTGGATGCATTTGACGCACTGTGGACTGACAGACTTCTGTGACTCCGCTTCATATTGCAGACACAGTGTACCCTCTGCCAGTCAGTCAAGGAGCCAAGCCTGCATGTGTCTTCTTTCCACAGACTTCGAACCCCCTCCAGAAATAAGCACCGATCGCTAAAAACGTGTATGCTCACCAGTCTCTGGGTTTGATACCTTACGACATAGGATGTCAGCAAGACAATGGAGATGTTATGAGTGTCTGTACCGCTTCCTTGAGCTGTGGCTGTCAGCAATGAGTCTGGGAGACAGATAATATAGGGTGCCTTAATGTTACAGTCAGCGCTAGCTGTCTCATTTTTGCTTGCAACTGTTGGCATGTTGTGAAAAGCAGCAAATGAGGCTATGGGATGAGCATGAGTGACGTTGGCGCCTGTAAATACTAGCACCTTGAAAGTAACTTTTAATTTTGTCAGGATCTGGATGTATATGCTCTTGGTATTTCTGTTGACTTCAAAACTAAATCCTCCAGTTGTGTAAGCTTGTGTTTTATCAGGTCCCATTGCTAATTGAAAAGTTGAAGATTCCTTATGTTTCCTAGCAATAGTAATTTCTGCTCCTTCAGGCACGATCCCTAGTAGATCCCCATTAGCCTTGGTCTCTGCCATTTTGAACCCCAAGACCATTGTTGCAATTTCTGATGTGTAACCGAGCCAAGGGAAGGGGTTCTCGTCAAACTCAAAAAGGGCAGTGGAAATCACAGCATCATGGGGCAATCCTGAATAGTTTCCCTTTGACAGTGATGGATAAAAGCAATTCCTGCAGGTGTTTCTGGTAGAGAAAGCATTTGCAATGTTCCAGGTTTCATCTTTCTTCAGAGTGATATTCCAGTGTTTTGTTTCCACTAGAGTTTCTGTTTCTCCAGGGACTTTGCCCTGGAAAACTATTTCCGTTAAATTTTCCATGATGGAGAAGACTTGTTTAACTCCACTTACATTGACATTCCTGCGATGCAGAAGAGCAGCTCTCAGGATGTTGGACAAGCATCTTAGTATTCCACTGGTCTGAATTTCTGCTTCCTCAGACCAATGGCTCTCATTCCTCTGTATCTTCAGCACTCTTGTTACTTCTGTCAGTTTCTTAATGGCAAGGTCTTGTGATCTAATGTTCACTTCATCAGCTTCCTCTGTGACTTGAGAAAGAGAAGCCACTACTTGGTTGATTTCCATGGTGCTCTCAACTGAAATATTCAGGGCTGTTTTAATCAGGCTTTCCCTCAATTGAGCCTTAGGGAGCTGGAGAGCTGGTGAGGCTTTAATATAGTTTAAGACTGAGGTTGCCAGATAAATCAAATAACACGCGCTAAAATAATCTCCAGTCTGGAGATAAGATGTCATTGGTGCGCTTAAACCGTTCAGTGAGGCCAGCAGTTCATGAAACACAACAGCTGGTGGTCGACTGTTAACTGGGTTCCGTACGTGGACATATAAATTCACTTGGGTAAATGCCCCAAGGGAATCGTGGACTTGAACGTAAAGTGTCAAGGTGTACTTCTGAGAGGGCACTCCAACTGGGAGAAAAGATGGAGGAGTTTTAGGCCGATAACCAAAGTACAGAATTGTACCAAATGTATTTTCCTCCACAGAAGTTATTTTGGTAGTTTTGGGTACATTGGAAGCTACTATCACTTTATATGTCAGAGGTAAATTGCTGTCAGAAAATCCACTGCATTGAACAACAAATTTTGTCAGAAAGGCTGTACCCCAATGTGGGTTGATGGTACACTTGCCAGCCCTAGGAGGAGAATTTACC
Organism: Fulmarus glacialis; assembly: GCF_000690835.1. Classification (NCBI taxonomy): domain Eukaryota; kingdom Metazoa; phylum Chordata; class Aves; order Procellariiformes; family Procellariidae; genus Fulmarus; species Fulmarus glacialis. The sequence continues at coordinate 6,240 of NW_009203992.1, forward strand.
TTAAATGCATGTCTGTAGATTGAGGACCTACCATCCCAGGTAGTTACTTTTAACAGAAGTATGTAGGATTGATGTGCAGGCTTTGTAAAAGTCAGAGCACGTACAGACAGGTAAGCCCCAGACCTCCCTGTTGAGGTTCTGGAAGACCAGTCAAAGCTAATTTCTGTAGAGTTTTCTGAAAAAAGGGACCAGTAGTAGACTGGCTGGCTGTTTGTTCTACAGTTCAGGCATTTTCCAGACAAGGTAAATCTCTCTGTTGGAATTAGAGTGCTACCACAATTTTCAAGGCATGCCACGTCCAGAAAGAGTGGGGAGCCGGGCTGCACATCTATGGTTTGGTCAGCATAACTCCTCCTTCTATCCTTTTGAATCACTAGACGGAAGTAGTATACGGTGTTTCCTGGGAGTGATTCTGGTGGGATTGTTTGAACTGGACCTGAAGATGTTAACCATTTCAAATCCCTCTGGGCCGGATGGCATCTCTTTCCCGGGCTGACTATCATTTTTTTATAGTCTGACACCTCTTTAGTGCAGTACCAAGTAAATGTGATTCCCTTTAGTCCTTCCTGTGAATCAGGATCGTAGGATGCAGAGCCATCAAGAGTCCAATTATCAGAAAAACCCACTGTGCGGAACGTGCCTCCTGCAATATTTGCCACTAGATCAGTGCTCTCAATCTGAACATAAATTTTATCTGAGCCCCTGAGGACTGTTGTGGTCCTAATTGGGGTTATCTCAACAGTGAAATAAAACAAATACAACCCGTAGTCTAAAGTAAAACTGGGAACAGTTAAGTGTATCATTTCTACGCCATACATCAGAGAAGAGTTTATTGGTTTTGTCCAGTCCGGAGTAGTTGTTGTGTCCCGAACGGGATAGACTCGCCACAAGGGCTTGATAGATATACCGACGTTGCAGTCTACTAGCAATCTGACAAAGAGGTAAAAAGATGTCCCCCTTTTCTGGCGCAGGACAGAGGTGTGAAGAGCAGGTTTCTGAATCTGCACGGTATCTATGTAACAGGCTTCTTTCTGGCAAGACACTGGTGCTTCTATGGTTTTTGCAGCATAGTTGTTGACTCTGACTCCTAAAAGAGCCGGTGTAAGTGCACTTCTGGTACAGTTTACTTTTGCCACAAACCCTGTGTATTTCTCTGGATCAAAGGGTAAAGCAGAGCGACGGACAAAACGTGTGGCGTTTCTCACATGATCGTTGTATGTGTACGTGCTATTCTGGAGAAGGTGGTCTTTTTGTGTTCCAAAAAGCTGCAGGTGGAAGGTCCACTCGCACTGTAGCATCGGATGTTGTGCAGGGATAAACCACACTAAATAAGTAAAGCTCTGCAGGAAAGAAGGACGGACGCTGCTGAAAACGTGGACTTCAAGGTCTCTTTCTGCCAGAGACCTAAACAAAGCCCTCTTCTGATTCATATAAAGGTACATATTGAACTTGTACCACTGGAAGGCCACGAACTCTATGGAGAGTAAGTAGGAGAGCTCCTTGTGTTGGTAGAACACAGTGCGTGTGTTAGGGCCATCTGTGGAAATAGGGCTGTTGTTGTCCTTGGTTGTGTAAAATGTTCTGTTGTTGTACCTGAAAATGTAAGTGCTCCTGTTGGCCTTTCCCGGGTGAAGGTTGACATGGGTGGGAGTTTCTCTGCCTGCAGTTAGGCTCAGGGTACCATTGAGTAGATGTAGTTCTCCCATCAATTCCTCAAACCTCTTTCCATCAACATGAAAATAAATGCTGGCCACCACCACCTCACCCAGGCTCTGAGGTGTGGGAACAGCACAGAAGTTGCTCTGCAGAGTAAAGGAACTGTAGGAACAGAGCCAACCTCCTATAGCCTGCGTGTCCACCAGTCTGTAGGCCAGTGTCCGCGGCGTAAGGGGCTGAAGCCTCCAGGAGAGGCTGAGGGGCTGTTGAGGAACACTAAGGAGCTTGGAGCTGACACTGAGAACATGCAGCAAGTCAGGCTCTACCTTGAGAGAGAGGCTGAGGCTCATTTGAGGCATCTGCTCAATGCTGACTGAAGCAATGTGGAGCCCGTGGTGCCTGTAGCGCACAGTCAAGCGGTAGCTGTAGTAGGTGGCACAGGTCTGTTGCAACTCAGCTGTTGGGTAGACAGCAGGAGGTGGCATGTCTTGGTGCTCACTGCTGGGAAGGAGAAGGGTAGAGGGGCTGCCTCCCTGGCTGCTGAAGCGGTACTGCCAGCTGGCACTCTTGAGGCGTGCACACCAGCCCAGCTCTACCGGCTGCCATGCGTGGATCAGGTATGTCTGTGGCCAAAGCACAAACAGCCGCATATCCTGCCCAGACATCTCGATGGTCACGTTGTGATGAAAGCACTCGGGTGCAGTGCATGAAGCAGATGAGCATTGCACTGTAAGGAGGCTGGAGGCCACGGGTAGAGGAGCGCTTCCTGGTAGGAGGTCTGTCTGCAGCATGACTTGGCCTGACCAGCGTGATGTGTTCTTCACCCAGGCCGAGTTCAGGAACCAGAAGCAGCGTGGTGGGGGTGGTGGCCGCCCCTCTTCCCTCTCTGCTTCTGGTCTTGCTCCTGGCGCGGGCTGGTAACGCAGG
>NW_009203993.1:0-4185 GCF_000690835.1 Fulmarus glacialis
GATATACGCTCAGCAGACTGAGCAAATTAAACCCACGGCCGCAGAAAGAAGAAAAGAAAGGTATGCTCAGGGTGGTTTTTAAACAGCGGTAGCTGCGTTACCCTAAAGCCACACATCAAAGAAAAATCCTATTTACCAATAGCAGAAAAAACCCAGTCTGGTTAATCTCAATCTCTGGAAAGGCAGCTTTCCAGGACACAAAAGGAGACCCGGGTTAGTTCCCAGCACACACAGTGCTGCAAGGGCACGGGCAGGCAGCAGCACACAGCGGTGGATGCACAGCAATGCAGAGGCATGGAGGCCGTGCGAGGCTTGTGGGTGCCAGTGAGCCACTAGATTACTCATTGCTTTTTTTAAACAAGCAACCGCCCTTTGGACAAATTCCATCCACTGTAAACATCGGTTTTGAGCTTTTCTATAACCCTTCTTACAGAGGCATGTCTGCACTAGCAAGCTGGGACAAATAATGATGTGAACAGTCCTGTTTATGTGACTGTCTATGCCAAAAAGTAGCGGTCACGGGCAATAAGAACACCCAGGATGATTAGAGACCGCTGAAAGCTGCCCACTCCCAAGCCAGGGCAAGTCGGCAGCTCCCCTTCACAGGCAAGAGTTCAACCTTTCTGGCAGCTGTGTAACTGCAAGTCGTGTACCTGCTCCAGTGCAGCCGCTGCATCACCAGCCAGCAGCATTTAAAACATGATTAGACATTATGTTTTTCGAGTTTACTGAACATTAATTATACCTTGGAGATGTAGGCAGTGGTGGAACACCGATTCCCCTGGGTCCAAAGAAGCCTTGTCAATCTGCAGGATGGACCTGAGAACACTTACATGAGGTTAAACAGAAAAACCAACCCTGTGTACCCAGTAGAGAGGCTGCCCTGCAGTAAGGGTCACTATAGTCTAAAATCATTAACATGTTTTGCTAATGCACTTACTAGTCCAGAATATAGTAACTTTCTTCACAGTCAGCTCATCACGCGAGGGGAGCTATCTGGAGACGGCTATTCTGATCTGTCCGCCCTCTTGACAAGCCCCAAACCCATGTGCTGTATCCACTGACAGCTCTGATCATCTGATCCTATGGTGTGGCGCTTAAATAAAAACTGATGTGATTGCAAAAGGCTCTTTAGTTTTTAATTTAGCTGTATTCTGAACTCCACGTTGCACAGAGGGGAGTGGATTTTCCACGGTATCTGGCCATCAGCCAGCAGCAAGGTCTCTTAAAAGAAAGGGACACTCTTCAAATAGTTGAGCATTTGACATAAATCCATTGTGTTCTGACATTTTTCTTATTTGGTAGCTCTTAATCGCAATGGTTCCAGACACGGTACATTTGTGGGGTTTATTTTAGTAACGGGATGTTGGCTGCGTTTCAGAATATGGACATACATATCTAGAGAAAGCCCTGGGTAGTCATCCTGCTGGAAATCCACAGAAAAAAGGCCTAATTCTGCTCTACAGACGATGCAAGCAACTACAATCCTTCTCCCCTCAGCTGCTTTCTTCTGGATTCACATCAGCATCACTGAGAAACCAGCTCCAACAGGGCTGGCCATCTGTCTGCTCCAGATGGTTTGTAGCTGGTCACACATTAACTCCTTTAAACAGGTCTGTGTTAAGGTATCAGCCTTCCAAAACGCTGCTCCAAATTCGCTGGAGGTCTAAAGCGACCGAGTTCAATGATGTTCCGCTCCGACGGAATTTGACCCTTCAAATTCTTCTAACTGGTGTCGCAATATTGTTAATATCCGGATTGCTGAGGGCAGCTTGGTGTGAGGCTAGCGGTACCTTTGACCCTCCCCATCTGTCTGGGGGCTCCGGCAGATGAGCCCTTCCAAATCTTGCCGGGCAGCTGACAAGGTCCAGATCTGCCGTGCTGGTGACAGGGAAGACCTGGGAGCACCCCTGCTCATCAGACCAGGTCCTCAGGTGCCCGTTCTGCTGCTTCCCAGCAAGACTGGGATCCACATGTGACCATGGAAACACAAAACAGCTCTTCTGAAAGCAAGTACAGTTGAAAGGGGCTTTCAATCACAGCCCATCTATGTGTGTTTGGCTTTCTAGAGGCTGGCTAGTCCGGTACCAGGCTCCTGCGGCTGGGAGGGAACATTTCTACCCCAAGCCTTTTCAAAGTTCCCCCTATTCTTTTCAAAGTCCTTTTTCCCAGGTTTCTGCCTGATTCTCTCTCTCCTCTTTGCCGGTCCAGGGTATTGATCTCAGCAGGGTCACAAGTAAACTTCAAAGGGACTCACACTTGTGCTGCTTGTTGAAGACCACGAATGGCACCATCTGAGCCTTATCATTTCCCCTCCTGCCTCCACTTGAGATAACGGTAGCGCAGGAACCCTCTGGCCATCTCATAGCCAGGCTGGCGACAGCAGTCACATTACCAGCCAGGACGCACATTGTTTGCTGCTAACTACTTCTCTTTCTTCATAGCTGCCACTAAAGTGCTGTCCCATGGCCAGCACAGGCTCCGGCACCCAACCACCCCGCTGCTCTGCCGGCGAGCACAGGGAAGGATCACGGGGAGAAGGGGCAGCCCCAGCTCGCCAAACCCTGCACAAAGCCATGCTATTTGGAGCAAACACCAGCGAAACTTGCTGCCTTTTACCTAGCACGAGACTTCTCTTTTGTTTCTTCAGTCCGTTTTCCACCCTCAGAAGGTGTGGCTGAGGTTTGCACACTGGTTGTCTTAACATCAGCGTGAAAAATCTCTATTTAGCCCCTTTTCGGTGGTGCTGAGCAGTCCTATCTGCAGCTGAGTGCACTGGATGGTGAGAGCACTGAGCACCCAGGGCAAGAAAGGCCTCGAGTCTCTGAAACATTGATGTAAGAATCCGACTTGAAGCGTCTGTGGCTGAAAATGTTGGCCCAGCATGTTTCCATTCTGCAAGTCAGTTTGTTCCTCTCCTTTCCCTCGTTGGAGAGGAGCAAAGTGTTTACCTGAACCCAGCCTGTGCCCGCTGCGAAGCACATCAGGGTGTCCTGAGCCACCCAGGGTGGGTCATGGTGATGTGAACACCACCGGAGGAAGAAGAAGCTGTTCCAAAGTTAAAATATGCTCCCAAATGTTACATTGAACTTTACATTGTTCTTTCCTTGTTTGTGAAAAGGTTTTGATGATCTGTGAATAAAATCCTCTGGTTACACTGAAACATCCGTTTCTTGAAGAAACAACTTCAGGTAAATTTTGCAAGTTGCTCTTTCTCCCTTGACTACCACCAAAATCAGGAGGAACTCAAGACCAGACTGCAGCAGCATCAGGCACTCTTTCGTCCTGAGATACCCTGATTGCATCATGGCACATAAAATCAGCGTGGCTGTGACTCACCACTGCTACTACACAGTTTTTCATGATGTCACATTACACCTGAAGCAGCAAGGGGGTAAGTGAAACGCTAACGAGACTTTACATTTCTGGATAGTGACACCACAGCTATAAGGCACCGAGGCAGCCTTTAAACAGCTGTAAAACCAAGCCCCACTTTCCACTGTAATTTTCCATGCATTAGAAATAGATTTGGTTACAGCTACTTGGTTACAAGCTCCTGCACATAGGTAGAATTTCACTTCCGTAACAACCCAAGCTCCCACCCAAATCAAGGCCTCTTCTTCCCCATGCTGGGCAAACACGGCCATGGGCACCCCAGCCAAACACGGGGTCCAGCAGCCCCCCTTCAAACCTTTGCACCCTGCTAGCTGCACCGCAGTGCTATGGAGGCAGCTGGGCTCCAGCCTGCTGGGTGGGAATCCCTGGTTCGGAAGGCGATCCCCAGGTCACCCTGTTGGAGAGGTGCTGGTGGGTGGATGGAGGAGAAGGGGAGGCTGCCCCCGTTATCGTAATGCTGATGGCAGAGGGGACATCCCTGTGGTCCTGGAAGATGTGCTAAGACATCCCTGCCTTTGACAAGCCCCTGTGCCGTGGGACCCAGCCCACAGCCAGCGCATGCGGGGTCCTGAGCCATCGCCTCACAAGCGGGTCCCCAGTCTGTAGCCACCACCTGGGGTGGGGATCTCTGGACCGCTGGTGAACCCCTGGTCGATGCATGTGGGATGCCTGGGGGGTCCCCATCCCATAGCCAACCTGTAGGAGGGCTCTAGATGTTGGTTAACAAATAGGGGGATCCTCTGCTCCCCACACAGCAGGGCCCCAAGTCCGTTGCCAACACACGTCGGG
>NW_009203994.1:0-596 GCF_000690835.1 Fulmarus glacialis
CGGGCCTGGGCCGGGGGCTGCTCGGCCTCTGGGCGGGCCCCATGTGCGCCATGCTGAAGCTCGGCCTGGCTGCCGGCAGAGCCCGCCTTCTTCTCAGATCCGTCTTCGCCGGCGTAAGGTCGGGAGGGCTGTCACTCTCCTCCCCTGAGGTGATGCTGCCTCTGATTGGCCCCAGGTGGTCAGGCTGCAGTGCCCGCCCTTCATCTCAGGTAATGACCTCTGGTTGGCGGTCTGGGCTATCACTCTGCCCTGCTTTCATGCCCTCTCTTATTGGCTGCCTGAGAGGTCACGCCCCCCACCACTACTGCCTGCCCTTCCCTGAGGTGATGTTTCCTCTGATTGGCTGTCTGCCTACATATCAACCACATGCCTTGCCCCCGCCTCCTCAAATGCGATTGGCTGACCTGTCACCTCTCCCACAGACTTCCGCCAGATGTTGCCAGGTGACCAGCCCCGCCTTTAGGCTTTAGACCCTCGAAACGGAACTGCGGGCCCTAAAGAAGGCTATGGGTCACAAAAGACAGGTCGGGACCCTAAAAGTGAGCATTTCAGCCCTAGAAAGGCGTCTTTGGGCACTAAACAGGATGGGCCGGATG
>NW_009203994.1:632-859 GCF_000690835.1 Fulmarus glacialis
TCTGAGCTGTCTTTGACGCCCAGACCCCCTCCCCTGTCCTGAGTGACCACCGTAACAGATGGAGCCCAAAGTCACGGAGCAAGCGAACTCAATGGACAGTTTGTGGACATTCCAAGGACATTTCACAGGGGTGGTCCATAGACGGAGGGAATGATACCTGTGTGTTACATCAAAGGATGGGAAGGGCAGTGGTGGTTCATGAGGACGTACTGGATAGTGATAGGGAG
>NW_009203995.1:0-238 GCF_000690835.1 Fulmarus glacialis
CCTCCCTACTCGCAGAATAACTATCCCCAGGAAAAGAAAAAACCAACACTTAAATACAACTTCATAAATATTAAATCATGAAAAAAAATTGAGACTTGGTTTTCTTCCCTCCGGATTAAAAAAAAAAACCAACCAAACAAACAAAAAAAACCCCACCAAACAAAACCCCAAAAAGTAGACTTCATAGTCAGTAAGATGTGTAGAGGTAGGTAAAACCTCATACTAGATCACTGGCCAC
>NW_009203995.1:680-7313 GCF_000690835.1 Fulmarus glacialis
GCACTACCACAAGGGCAAACTTTAAATTACTTTTTTTTATATATATAAAAAAGAACGGAGGATTCTAACCCACCAGGAACACGGGGAACAGTCACTTCATTTCTTTAAAAAAAGCATTTAGTGAAAATAAAGATCAGTCCAACATCTGCTCTGAGATCTCTAGAGAAGCGTCTGCAGCCGGCGTGGGCCAGGCATCACCGCAGGGAAACGGCAACAGAACAATCCCTCCTTTCAGCTTATTATTTTGTTTAAAATCGGACTCAAAACGCCCCGTACTTTCGTGGAGGCAGAAGTCCGTCCCATTTATGTAGGAATCTCAGTTTCAAGCCGCCGGGAGCACTGGTGTCGACCGCGGCTACGATACGGGCAAGATATCAAAAGGGAGCCGAGCTATAAAAATGGGAACGGTTTTGCACGTGGTGCCCACAGCAGGAAGGAGGGCAGGGGAAGGGAACGGAGCAGGCTGGGTTTGGTCCGTTTGCTTAAGAAATACTTTAAAAAAAGTGCACCCCTTACAAAGATCCCCCTTCACCTGCTTGGCGGGGAAGGGACGAAAGGGCTTCGTTTAAAAACCGGGGGACAAAGCAATCCAAAACCTCCCTGACGTCTTAAAAGCTTCGCACATTCAAAGTCCTCCAAGCAACATAGCGCGGCACCTAGCTCTTCTCGTCGCTGTCTCAGGGCGATGCAAGATTGAAAATGGAGGAGGCTCCGGCAGCCAGGAGCGGCTGGCCGGGGAGAGGAGCTTATCCACGGTCAGTGCAGCTTCTGCTCCCCCTTTCTGCCTCTCACATGAGATACTTTATGGTGGAACACTGAAAAAAAAACCCTATTTATTAAAAAAAGAAAAGAATTACTATATTGCAGGACTAAAAAGAAGTGATATGACTGAATTCAGAGAAACATTTAAATTAGAAACTTGTTTAAAATACAAAATAAAACCACATTGCTCTGTCGCAAACTGCCCCAACGAGGCTCTAATGCCCGTTTCCCCCCCAGTAACTCCAAAGAGTCGCCCGTTCTCGCAAGGTTTGTGGTGTCGGCATCGTAAGCAGCTAACTCCCTGAAAGTCAGATCCCTTTTCCAGAGGGCTTCAGCCCACGTGGAGCAGTTCCTCCTCCTCCTCCCGACAGCCGGCTTTGCTCCCGCCAGGCTTCAAAGAAAGGAGGACAGCAGGGACACAGTGGTGGGCTCTGCTGTGAGATTTCCAGGTGTCCGAGGCTCAGCTGTGCTGGCTCGGTCTTTGTTAATACTATCCCAGTAGGTGTAGCCCAGCCTTCCAGCTTTTAGGTTTCTGTCCAGATAAGATTTCTTTTAAAAAAAAAAAATAATAAATCAGCAACAGGGGCTGAACGTTTGTCAGACTCCACAGACCACAGAACAATCTGCTTCCATCGCGGAGGTCTCGGTGTTTCTTCACTGTGAAGAGAGAAGAGGGGGAGATGCTGGGGAGGGGTCTGCCTTCCTCTGAGGAAGAGCAGCAGGAGGTCTCCTGCCTGGTCTTCCCCTAAACCTTCTCCACCCTGGGAGAGGCAGAGTGGAGGGGGCTGTTGAGTTCAGCCTTACCCCAACCACCATCTTACATTAAAACAGGAGGGTCTGTGAGTATTTATCATCCGCCGCGGGGACAGCAAGATGAGCCTGCTCAGCTTCACCCCATTTTATCTCTGCCATCAGACCCACTCTGAGCCCTCAGGAAAGAGGAATGTCTCTGCTTTGCCTCCTGCTTATCTAATTTAAGGCAGTTGGGGCAGCAGATTATCACTAAGAGCACGAACGGTGCCTAGCACAAGGCAGGCTGAGCCTTCGCATACCAGAGGGGGATGAAGAACATCTGCTCCTGCTCTGGTCGACTCACACATCCTGCCCAGTGTCCGTGTTCGCAGCACAACTAGGGACCACATAACCCCCACAATTCTCCATCTGCCTCCAGAGCCGCTCTTTTCCTCCTAACCAGGGAAGTACTCACAAAGCTTATCTCTGTCTCTTGCAGGTCTTCGAGCTGCTCTCTCAGCTCTGCGGAGCGCTCGGGTATGGAAGGCCCTGGGGAGCCGCTGGGGAAACAGAAGGGGGAGACCTGTAAAGCAGTTTTTAAAAGTGAGCTGTCAATAAGTCACATCTCCAGGGCTGCCCTGCTGTACCCAGCCAACGGAACATCCCAGCACGGCACAAAGGCGTTTGTTAGGCAGGTTTAATATGGAGGCACAGGCAACACAGTCCCTGCTGGGCCAAGCACCCAAAACACCACCTAGAAAATCATCCCCCCTAGTCGATGGCGACCTCAGACATTAGAAATGAGGGTCTTTTGTCCGGCCAAGCAGCAGCACCTCTTTATAGAAGCCTTCAAGCACCTCATCAACATAGAGATGGTCCTGGGTGAAAACAGTCCAGGGACAAAGAAATCAGGAAGCACCAGAGCTCAGCCTTGTTTGAAAAAGCCTCTGGCAAACCTTTTACGCTCTGAATGCGAGCTATAGCCTGACAGCAGGACGTATAACATGGGCATGCTGAGCACCTGGTAAGATACATCGCCAAGGAGAAAAGGTGGGGCACGGAAAACGACTTGCTTTACTCTAATATCCCGTTATTTTCCCATTTCTTTCACGATCGTACAGCTACAAGGCTGCCAGCTTGGGTCTTTCCCCACTTCCCACTGAGGATATGGTGACCACAGCTTCCCTCCTTGCCCCTTGAGTGAGAAGTCAAGTCTGCCAGTGCGTACTTCACCTAGGCCAAGCGGTCAGGGCTCTCCCGTGCACGGGCGACTAACAGAGGAGGTTTCAGGACTGCCTACAGTCGGCGTGACCCGCTTGGCCCTCCTGCAGCTAACACCCAGGGCTTGTCACAGCCTGCTTGCAGTGGGTGCCTTAATTAGTGGGTATTCGATTGCCTGTTACCCAAATACAGGAAGCATCAAGCTGTTCAGTCATCAGGCTACACGTCACCCCGCGCAAACACCCTTGGGTCAACACCCGAATGGAGACATGGGGACCCTCGCCGGGAAGGCGCAGCTCCCTCTCTGCCTGATCACGCCTCACCTATGCGCCCGGTTACTCTGAGCTGCTCTGGCTTCCTCCTCTGCTGAGCTCTCTAACTGGTGACTCTCTGCTTCTGACCTACGCAGAAATTAAAGGCGAGGATGCTCAGTGTTGGTTACAGCGCACATAGCCCTGGATGGTTTGTCTTAATTAGCACTAAGCAGCACTGTCCCAACGCAGGGCTGCAGGATGAATCATAGAATCATTTAGGTTGGAAAAGACCCTTAAGATCAAGTCCAACCATTAACCTAACACTGCCAAGTCCACCACTAAATGACAGTGCTTAGGAGAAAAAGAAGCGCCCCTCTCAAATGGAGGGGATCACCCTCTGGAACCCCTTGCCACAGGATGCCGGTCAGCAGCTTGCATTCCCAGCAGCACATGCCGATGTTTAGGTGTCCCCAGCGCCAGCACGCTTCTGCCAGAGGTTAATGACAGAGCTGGGCTGAGGACCAGGGGAATCCCAGCCTCGCGAGGACACCCACGCCTGCACGGTATCGCTTACGCCACTGCGGAGAGCATGTCCTCGACACACAGGTTGCACACCGCAAACAGAGGCACGTGGCAACATTTCTGAGGCAGGCATGAGGCCGTGCTGCAAAAGAGAGACCGAGGTTGTCGTAGCATGGACGAGAGGGCTGAGCTCGTGTCCCTAAGGCAGACCTGGAGCGGGACAGATCCTGCCTTCCCCCTGTGCCCACCCCTAGAAGAGCAGAACCTCTAGCTGGAGAGATTTTGGGTGAGATCTTTCCCTTTTGTAAAGGACTACAGAGATTTAACAGGTTACCTCCCCAAAGGGTGGTAAACACCCCGCTAGACTGGCTGATTCTGTGGAGAGGAAAGAACAAAAAAACCCTTTTAAATTCATTCAACAAGTTGCGTTGTTATAAGTCAATAATCCACAAATTGCTTTCATCCTTTTCAGGGTTTGCAGAGCTTTATAATCTCCCAAGGTCACAAAAGGGGATTTAAGCCTCTGACAACAGGTCTGATGTAAGGAGCTCAGATCCCGAGGCCCCGCATGGGAGAAAACACTGGTCCGTTCTCCCTCCTGGGTTTCATTACCACCGTCTGGCGCTGGCACATGGTTTTACGGGATGTGGCAAAGGGTAACCACATGCTCGAGTACCGCAGGGTACGGTAAGCGGCGTGCTCCGCTCCAGAGGTACCTGGGGCAAACACAGATCAGGCTTTGTACCTGGGGAACCATTTGGGACTCAACCCAATTGTGCAGCAGGTTTGATCCTACCTACCAGAACCCATGTTTTTACCAAGAAGGGTGCTCAGTGCCACACGGGGTAAGGAGGACGCCATCCTGAGAGGTTCTACCATTGAGCCTTTCAGCAGACAGACATGTTAAGGACTGCTGAGCGTTGGCACAGGGACACACTGTCACAGCACTGCATTTTAGGAGTGAACTGACTGTACAGAACCTCTGTAACTGCTGGCCAGCCACAAGCGTGAGGCCAAATCCCAGGGTAAGTCTCACTGAGCGCACCCTCTAGACAGGAGAAGGTTTCAGGCAAAGTCCGGTTCCTCCCCTCACCTAGAAAGGAAGATGCCGGGAGCTGTTCTAGTCAAATCCTTTGCTGAGCTGTCAGCTTTATGCACTTGTACGCCCACTGACCTACGTAGAGATTGAAGGAGAGAGACCCGCAGTTAAGTAAATAAAAAGAACGCCTCAGGCATGCTGACGTATTGGAAAGGAGCAGCTCTGGTTTAGGATCCCTACCAAGAAGTTTCCACGTTTTACAGAGGCAGTAAGAGGTGTTAATTGCAATTGCATCTTGGTCTCCTGCAGCTCAGCAGAGAGCAGACACTTCGATCAGTGCCACTGTGCAGGCAGTGGGTCAGGAACGGGGAAGATGGCTTCCGATCGCTTCCAGGAAGAGAAGTTAACACCTCAGAACAACTTCTACGAAAGGGATCGTCCTCTGACCACAGCTCCTCCTCATCCCTGCTAGTCTTACCACTTCAGCAAGAAATGAAACATTCAAAGGCAGCCACCAGCTCCCTCAGGGCTCTCCATGCATTTCAGCTTCTGAGACATTTTGAACCGCACCTGCACACATCCCTGCAGCCTCCTTTCCCGAGGAGTTGTAGGAGCTCAATGCCAACCCAATCAGTAAGTTGCAAGAGAGCCCAACCCTCTGAAAAGAGCAGCAGGAAGGTCATCTCCAGCATCACCCATCACCACGTTAAGGCTCTTCACTTACATTTTGGCAGTGACAATTTCACCAACTCACTTTAATTAGCATAATTACCTCAACTCCAGAACAAAGCCATTAAATACAGACCACACAAGGAACTAAAAGCCACTGGGACCTCCACGCAGCCCAAGCAGAAGATGCAAGATCATGTCATCTGTGACGGACTGCACGAAGGAACGGCGATGCTCCCCCCTTGCACATGCTTGAACCGACAGCACTGAACTTGCTTAACAACACACGAACCACTCAAACGGGTATTTCTGCAAGCATGCCAAAAACCGAAACATCCCATAAAGCAGCACAGAGCCCTCCCACAGCTCACGAACCTGACTCGCAGGAGCTGCTAGCCTGCCATGCGCCGAAACAGCACGAGCCTTACCTATTTGCGGGCGAGTTGAGGCCTCCGCTGCCCAAGGAAGAAGTGGACAGGGTTGTTGCGATGGAATCGCTGTTAGCTTCGTCTACCGGCAGAGTCCTGGGCAGGAGATCTGGGCGACCAAGGTGGGAACCTGAGTTGAAGCACAGACTGTTCCATCACCCACACAAGCAGGATGGTGTGGCACGAGCTCCCACGCTAGCCACGGGTCGGGATCCGTGCTGGATCCCACCCAAGACATCTAAGACACCCAAGCACTGAAGAACCAGCCCTGCACGCAGCTCTGTTCCAAGTCCAAGTCTCCACATGACTGCCTAGCCCAGCGTCTCCCCTGACACAAACCCCTCAGGCACGAGATGTTGGGAAAAGACCAGGCACACGGGACTGCCACACAGCCTCAGCCCACTCCCCAAGGGGAGCGTGGGCCACGCTGGATGCTTGGACGAGGCTAAAAATCCCATGAAGAAACAATTCCCCACCTCCACAACCTGGTCTTATCCCGCCTGTGAGTAAAGACCAGCTTTTACTGAAACATGAGGTTTATCATCCTGCCCTGCATTTGTTGCAACAGAATACTTGGAAACAGCCGAGCCTTTAAGGGCTCGCTGCTCCTCCAGGCTTTCTCACAGTGCTGTAAAGACCATTTGGTGTGTATGAGTTTTTGGCCCTGTCTGGTTTCTTGCACCCACAACCCCAGAGAACAGGCCCTCCGCTGGCAAGATCACAAAACAACATGGAGGTGTCTTGCACAGCTCGGGAGGCAGCAAGCTTCAATTAAACAAATACAAGCTGAAAAATAACTTCTGTAGGCTTTTCTTTTTTTTTAGCCCAGGCACCAACCTTGCTCTATATCCGCCTCTGTCGTTACTTGTGCTTTTGTCTCGCACGACATGTGCGACTGGGAAGGCACTCCTCCTTGACAGCTCCGCCGAGGAACTGCTGTGCCAGATCGGCTCTTCTTAGAAGGGGATGGCTTTACTTAAGGACAAAAAAAAAAAAAAAAAAAAAA
>NW_009203995.1:7327-19629 GCF_000690835.1 Fulmarus glacialis
ATTTTTCTAACACGTTCAGGAAGGAATAAAAGACCCGACGCAGCAATTTTCCAGTGACAGTCTGGCGCGAGGGCTGTGCCCTGAAGGAACAAGTTGATGGATGAAACAGCTCCTATAAGGTCACATCTGTGAGGCAAGAACAATCTAGGAGGAAGGAAGGGGTGACACAGCCCAAGAGACTTCCTAAAGCTCTTGCACGCTGTCGTCCACCTTTCCAAACCACAGCTGCTGAGCAGGGAGAAGCCAGAAACCATGGCAACTGCGGAGGGTACAGCTGCACAGAGGTACTTACGTGGTATTTTCTTGAATGCTGTGTTGCACATGAACCGTTGGAACCTTTCGGCGTAGAAGCTGGGTCTGTGCACAGACACAGTGTCCTAGAAGTCCAAGGGACAAACATTAATGTGTGAATCTGAATTAATAAGTGATCAAGGTTAACATGAGCTTCTCTCAGGCTGTAGCCTTGAAACACAGGCTACGTTGGACTAGGAACAGTCAGGGATTCTCACAGTCGCTCTCACTAGCAGCTGTGAGAAGCAGATGAGCTACAAACAGTAGGGGTTATATACAAAGCAATCAATACTTGTTAATGAACAAGTAGGTGACCAGCATTAACAAACCCAACTTTTTTGAGAGTACCTAGAAAGTAATACTTTTATATAAGGGGGCAAACACACACATGCCTTAGAAATCCAGGATTCTATGTCCAGAAGGAGCAAGGACAGCGGGCACAGTTTAACAAGACGCTGGTATTCTTGCTAAACAAGTTTAGAAGTGATATTTTTCTACTTACCCCATCGTGTACAAGGGCCTTCCAAGAGTGCTCCAGCTTCTTGACAAATCTGACAAAGGAAAGAATTAAGAACAATTTTCCCAGCAAGTCCCCACTCTCTGTATCATGTCATGCTCGCTCAGTACTAAGCCTGGCTTCTGACCACAGTGGCAAGCACGCCCCGTACAGACTACTTGGCTTTGGATTCTCTTCATTGTCCCATTTTTCTAAGACTGTTCCACAGACACCAGGGCTGGTTGCACAGTTCACTCTCCCAAAGGGAGAGTTTCACAGACATAATTATCAAGGGCAGTTAACTTGCAATGACATTTAGCAGAGACTTTACAAACATAACCCTCTGCACATTACATTTTAATATAAACAGAAGAAAAGGTAAGCCTTACAGCTATTTTTCATTTTACAGGGAGAAGTGGTTATGGCCATTTTAAGCCACCACTTGTTTTTTCCTTGCCACTTCCTGCACAGTGCCTGTGTACAACAACTACAGCATACAAAAACAACTTCATAAGAGTAAATCTATTCCAGGAACATGAAGTAAATACAGTAAGCAAGACCCAGAAATTAATCCCAAAATGCTCAACTTCAAGAAAACAGAAAGTGATTAAAAAAAAAATGTTTATTTGTATCTTAACTATTTCTTGAAAGCCAGTCTTGACAACCAAGCAGGGGCAAACAATGCTGGAAAATGGTCTTTACCCTCAGGTGATACAAAGCTGTTATTTAATATTTCTTACCTGTAGGACTGCAACACATCAATGATGCCGATGTACAGCAGCAGCCTCTCCCCCTTCGCGTTGCGGGCTGGAATGCCTCCCATCCTAGAAGAGGACAGGGCACAAACATGAAACAGGGTGTTCTCACACCCCACTGCCTCTCTCACACAGCCTAGCGTGGGCTGGATATTACGTGAACTAATTAACAAGCGTCAACATGCGGGAGGCACCTACTGATCAGCTAATGCATTGGGGAAGACAAGTCAGAGCGAAACGCTATTGCAGTAAGTTAACTAAACCTCCTGAGAACTGACCCCCTTTTCCCTCTGTATGACAATTTAATTGAAGATAAGGATCAATCCCGACTCATCCATGAGAGGAGACCAAGCAATCTGTAAAGACCATCTACTACCATCCATACTAAGATGGCAGCTGGACTTTATGGGCTGTTAAGCCTGACCTAACAAAGCACTCACTATGCCTCTCAGAGGTGGATGGAAATAACTAGTTTGAGCTGCCAATAACCGGTGGGCAGAGAACTCTCAAATGCCACCTGGAAGGAGAGAAAATCTTTTGTGCTTTGAGGAAGGGAAATCAAAGACAAAAGCACAAGATTTGACATCAAGACCTCTCTGCCTTGTGTGACACCAATCCTGTATAGCCCAGCCTGCATCTAAGTTAAGTCTCCATTAGCCAAGCTTGGGTTTTACCCCTCACTCCTCGCAGTATTTCACTGGGAACAGCAACACTGACACAGACTTACTGGTCATCTGTTTCTATGGTGCCACCTCGCCGGGCCTCTCCTTGGATGGATTCCATGGCTGTCGAGTAGAGGGCCTTCTGGGCAGCGGGTCGCCGCATATCGGTCTGGGATGTCCCGTCTGCCATCGCGTGCTCTCTCTGTGCCAGATCGATGTTATGGATTGCAACAAGCAAACTGTAATCCATGATTTTAAAGCTCTGCAGGACCTGGGCAGAAAGTCAACAAAGGCTCACTCATTATTGCAAGCCCAGTGAAACTGTCAGAGCAGACATTTTCAGCAGCCTACTCAGCATTTTTGCCTAGAGCCCCCAGCGCACTGAGGGGATGGCTTTTAAGCCACAGCTCGTGCACAGTCAGCTCATCTATAGTCGCCAAAGGGAGTTAAAGGAAAGCCATCAGTGGTACTCCTGTGCAGACGGGGACCCAAGTCAGGGGAAAATACCGTCTTTTGCACGGCCGCCCAGTTGACAACTGGAGACCAGACTCAGTCAAGCATCCCGCCCCTCTCCCCAGATCCTGCCCTGCTCCAGAGCTCAACCTTGGCAGAGGGTTCCTCCACCTCTCGAGGCAGTGCTGGGTTTAATTCAGGTTGGAAACACTGAACGAAACCGTGGTTCAGGTCTTGCTTCTTGTCCACACCATCACCAAAAAAAACGGGTTCTCTAAGTCAACACCCCAGCAGAGGCTACAAGAGTGGCAGCTCCCATCTCCTTGTTGTGGGAAAGGCTCAGAAAAAGGAAGTAACTCTCCATGCCGCCCTTCACCCTTCCACTTACCAAACAGTCTCTCTGTAACGTTTTGCACAGAGCATTATACATGTCAGAGTCTAAGAAGAGGCCATCAGGGATGTCCTGCATAAAATCCAAGTCCTTGTACGTTGGGAAGACCTTCTCCCGCTCCTTCTGGGATGCTCGGCGTTTGTAAGTGGAGCCCTTCAGGTCGTATTTCAGGTGCATTTTGACAGAGCGCGGCAGTAGGTTGTTCATCACGACAATGCGAATGTTTTTGCCTCCGGCCTGAACACAGTACAAGCCATAAAACTTTGGCAGCAGCGTCCTTGGGTTCTGGTTCAAATTCTGAAACGCCAAAGACAAAGAAATACCTTCAAAGCCATTCTGGTTATTCGCATGCCAGTAGAGGAGTTATTTGCTCCTTCCTGTGCTTCTGTGTTGCAATGGAGCTGGCAATGATTCAAAGCCATTGCCAAAGCAGCTAAGAGACAAGGGCAGGTGAACATGGGGGAGAGATGGGTGATGTCTACAGCTGTTAATAACCTCTCTGCAAAGCTGAATGGGTCACATAAAGATTGTAGGACGGAAGGAAGTAGCTGCTGCTCATCCACACAGAAGCTAAGCTGGGGAGGCTTCAGAGCAAAGGAAGATCTTGTGCTTAGCCTTTTTAAATTTGGCACTTAGGTCAAGCTAAATACATCATCATAGGGATGGATCTAAACTCTCGGGGCTGCAGAAGGCACTAGACAGAATTTTGAAGAAAAACAACGTGGTTCTGGGATATAATCGCAGCAATAATATTTGTGGGTTCAGAAGCAGTTTAAGGAATTCAGCTAGTGACCCCAACAGCATCTAAAGTCCTAAGGCACTTCTACACAGCAGGACTACCTCATGGCTAAATTCCCTTTCACAGAGGTGGTTTGTAAAGGCCAGGCTGGACATAAGCATGAGCAGTCAGATCACACACACATCGGGTTCAGGGTGGAATCTGATTTTGCTCCAGAACTGATAAAGTCTTTTTTGCTATAGCCACTTTCATAAAACTAATAGGTCTTTACTTCCAAAGCTGCTGCTTCTATATATAGAAACTTAAAGTCAGAGTTCTTCAGGATACTTTATCTTTGCAGACAGAACCAAGTATAGTCCTGGGAAGGGAAACCCAAGTACAGCTTTGCAAGACAAAGCATCACAGGCGTGACGCTGTGCAGCAAGGAAGCAACAAACAGTTCACAGCTGGTCACGAAGCAGCCTGCAATCCACCAAAAGGGTCTGAGTCACAAAGTGCAACCCAAGAGCCCTGCGCAGCACGCCAGGCTCGCGATACCCACGGAGCTTGTGTTAGTCCATAACTGTCTTTGTCACTGGACAGTTGAGAGAGAAGCTGCCGCTCAGCTGGAGCACAGATCAAACCTCCGCTCACATCCACCAGGCGGTACATAACAATATCCGTCACACTTGTACATTTGGGGGACTTGTATTTGGGGGACCCTTCCGTAGCTTGCAGAGAAAGCCTCGCCCAAGCGACTTACCATGTAGTAGCCAGGCAGCAGCTTCTGTAAGAACAAAAAATGATAAACTCATCATCGCTGGATACATAGAAGAGGGATCCGCTGGCCCCGGAGTTTGAAAGTTCGATGAGTGGCTCATTGCAGAGCGAGTACTGAGGAGGACAAGGTGAGAAACACAGAGGTGAGAGAAACATCAACAGGAAACTTCAGCACGAAGGCTCTTCCTTTTAAACATTAACAGAAGCAAACCCCAGGGTCACATACAGCATCCACTGCTGTGCTTACTGAGCTTGCCATGGGGCCTCACAGTGCTCCACAGCTCCAAGAGGGGGAAGAGGACAAACACCCGTCACCCAGAGTACGCAACAAACAGGAACCTGGTCCAACCACCAACTCACCAGATAGTCGTCTGGTCGGATCCCAAACAGCTCCCGGAAATAACGAAAGGCCACTGGAGCATAGGTTTTGAACCGAAAGTCATTGTAGTGATGAGCTGGGGTCAGGTTACTCCCTTCACTGATCAAGGAGAGAAGCACACACAAGTATTTGTATTTGAAACATTTCTTAAGAAACTGCCCTAAAAGCAAACACCCCCTGGCTGGCTGCTTCTAACACACTGGAGGGCAAGAAAGCACCCACCCTAAAGGGACACATGCAGGCACATGCCACAGCAAGCCTGCATTTGTTCACACGACTGATGGTGGACGTATATAGGGAAGAGCCAGGGTTCTTCAGAAAGAGGTCACCTGTTTTTCTGGCAGGAGCCAGAGTTGGTCTGTAAGCAGTGCACTGAGTAGCTCTCCTCTGGAGACCTGTGCTCGCTCCTGCACTCAACTGTCCTGGTTTGGTGCTGCTTCCTCACATGCAAGCGGGGTTAGCAACTAATGCTGCTACTCACTCCCAAAGCACCAGAGAGAGAAGAAAGCATGCACCGACCTTGGGAAGAAAATACTTTCTACTACGTAGAAATCTTGCATGAGAACGTCTCTTTCGGGTTTGGTGCTCAAGCTTCCAACTGTGTGCGTAATGCCCAGCTGAATGGCACCTTTCAAGGCAGATGATGTCGTCTGGAGGGGCAGAGAAACTGAGTTAGACAACGTGGGGCAGTAGACTGGAAATAGGAGTGAAAGAAAGGAGAGCCCCAAGTTTAAAAGAGCACTGTTAGCTGGGGTTCAGCTTCCGTCATTTCTTTCTCATTGACTAACATTGCTTTGGCAGTGGGAACACCCCTACATCCCCGACAGCATCCTACTCAATCCTTGCACTCTGGGTGGTCGAGCAGTAAAAGACTTGAATTGGAATCAACATCCAGCTGGTCCTTAAAAGACTGAATTTCATATCATCCTCCCACAGCACTCATCTCTACATCCTGCAGTCAGAGGGGAAAGATATCCAGGGAGAGATTGTCTTGTGCCCCTACAAATAAACACACTCCTTGACACTGACACCTTGGTCTGCCGGGTCTTGGAACTATACACTTTGAAGCTTGCCCCTCCCCAGCTTGGGCACATACTTGGATCTTCTGCAGGACAAGGCAGGCACGGCCAGCACACAACGCACACTTCTGTTTGGTACTATCGCATCCCTCCGTCTGCCTCTCTTGCTAGATCATGGCTCTTTAACCATAAGAAGTTCACTGTCATTTTTAAATAAGGAGCAAAGACATGAATCCCACTCCTGCATCCTCTGCACAAACTGTCCAAGAACAATGTAGGACTGTGTTCTCGTAACAGCTACTCACATCAAGAGTCCTCTTCTGTCTATGAGACACATGATCTCATCTCAGACCACTGAGACGTGCTTCAGACTAGCTCATGCTATGGGCTGTCTTTCCCAGAACAGCATAAAACCCATGTTTTATGGCCTGGCAGTTCCCGGAGCACGGAGATACGAACTCTGCTATAAAGCCTGCTGGAAATATTGAGGCTGCAGAGCAGGTGCAGGTTGGATTTGTGCACTGCAGCTCATGGACATTTCACTTGGCTTATACATAAAGCAACTGGACCCAGAACAAGACCCAGGGCTCACGAGCCAACTAGTTTGTGCTTGTTTCCTTAAGCTAAACAAAGCCCAGCCCCCTGCCACGTGCAAGAAATCACTGTACATCAAAGCATTTGGCAGCAGAGGACACCGCAGTATCTGGGGGACAAGCATTTCAAGCTTTTTCCCCAGAGACACATCCTCCATGAAGCCTTGTAAAACAAACGGGAACATTTCTCCCACTTAACTGTTTTTCTGTTATCATAGCTGCAAGAGACCTGCTCACGGTTCCCTGAAGAGAAAACAACAAAAATTGGCAGCAACTCCAGCTTGTTGTAAGATGTCCTCTCCTACTGCGGCTACCTGTTTGTATTTGACATTCACTTCAGTATTAGACGGGGAAGGAGGAAGAACTTGGACTCCGCTTTCCTTCCTTACCCTC
The DNA here is from genome assembly GCF_000690835.1 of Fulmarus glacialis. NCBI lineage: Eukaryota > Metazoa > Chordata > Aves > Procellariiformes > Procellariidae > Fulmarus > Fulmarus glacialis. The sequence continues at coordinate 14,258 of NW_009203995.1, forward strand.
TAAAGGCTAAAGTTGCTGGAAAACAGACTTCGGCTCAGCTCACCTAGCCCTGCTTAAACTCCCAGGACAGTCTCACCGATGAGAAACAGAACTTACCAACATGGCACAGCATTGCTGCCTTGTTTGTGAACACAGAGCCACAGGGCCAGGTTGCCAAGGAACAACTATTTTTCTCTGCTATTAGCCAGCACGATCAGCTGAGCAGCTGACTGCCTGTTTACGATTGCTTTTATAGGGCAAAGAATTTTAAAAAACAACTTACCACCCCTGGAAAAGGAGGGGATGGAAAAGAGACAGACTGTCCATTAGTCTCACTCCCAGATAAATCCCACGCAGCGTCCCACCAGGTTTCTGGGACCCTTGCGAGAAACATTTCAGGCATTTTCCATTGACTTCTACTTTTCTCTCTTATTACTGCTGTCTAACCTTCTATCTCTGAATTTGCTGGGAAACTGAAAGCCAGATCCCAATCTTGAAGACACAAGCAATTTCAAAAAGGGCACTGTAACAAAAGCTGGCTTCTGTAGAAATACCATTTGAATTCCTCCCTTCCACTCCGATTCCCGATGGACAGATGAAGGTGCGTCTGGATTAGAGATTTCAGACCAGAAGCTTCCCTTACACAAAGCGGTGAAATGCCCCTATCGAGCCATTACCCATTTAATCTACATCCCAGAATTCAACCTCACTTCAGAGAAAGTCAGCCCATTCTGATGAAGTCCAACAAACTGGAAGCAGCATCCACAAAATACCCACATTTACAGGCTTTTTAAAAATACCCAAACAATCTCCCCTTTGTAAAGCAAATTCCAGTAATGCCACAAGATCTATAGAAACTATTGTGCCCAAAGAGCACAGAAAGCACCCAATAAGCCAGAAGAGGCCTAGGAAGTGTTGCTAATGGGCGAAGTTTAAAAATAATCCCCTCTTTAGAAGGCTACAGAAGAGAAGCTAAGAAGCACATATTCAGTCCTTTGGTTCCTTTCCTTTGAGATCTTCTTCAGCGACCGTCACAGACATTACCCACGGTCTAACGCCAAACCTTGTGAGACACGCTGCTGCTCTGGGCAGCACTCGCATCGCAAAGAGGAGAACGACAACAGTCAAATGAGTTGTGCAAGAGGCAACTTACCTTTTTATAAGTCGTCTCGCCCGTAGAGTCCACTCCTCTGTGCCCTTTCTTTATTGTTTGTGAGCCTGGCTGCCCAGAAGAACCTGGCATCTAGGAGCGGAGTACAAGATGGTAAGAACCAAGGTTGTAAAACCCAACGTCTTAGAGGCCGGTGGCCGTCCAGAACCACCTGGCATAATTCTGCTATTCTCAAAGATGAAGCCTGTGAAGGGCTGAAGCCCCAGGTCTCTGCACGCGTGCAAAGAGAGGACGCGGTACAGGCTGGCCTCCGGCACAGCAACAGCATTGAAATGCCTTCAAAGAACTTATCGACTCCTGTGTGATTGAGGCTGGACATCTAATTAGAGAGAAACACCTTCACGCAAGACCACGTGGAAGGGTTTGCTTTTTTCTAATCACCCTCATCACAAACAGATCAGCTCTAAGCGAGTCTGGACCAACCGCAGCTGGTCACCGTGCTTCCTGCCAGTAAGGCAAAGTCTTTGAGGAAACATTTTAGGAAGGTGGCAAATTCTACTCTGATTCATGCCACAAGAGCTCGCTTGACTCATCTTCTGTCTAACACATGCAGTTGTTAAATGGTGTTTCTCAGTCAAAACGAGTTGAACATCTTGCTCGCAGCAGGAGATCTACGTGGTGTTTTGGTGGCATGAGAATTGTCCAGTTCCAGGACAAGCTGGGTTTTTAAGCTGAGATTCCCTTGGAAAGGAGAAATGCTCTTATTTCCCAAATGAGTACTTACTGTACTTATCACTGCCTGGTTTACCCCTAACTTGAAAGAGATTGGAAAAATAGCAGACAAGTCTGAAATTGGGCATTCTCTCACAGCCAGGGAACAAACCAGCTTGTTGGGCAGAAACTTACCTCAGGGGTGAGTGATTTTTTGAAAGTAGATGATCCTGTCAAAAGAATAAAGCCACACTCAGAAAGGGTTAATCATTACTATGCATCACAAAAAAGCCTGACACAACCGCCTTGGTTCAAACGAACGTTTCAAGGCTTCTGAAAAAGCACTGACTCACAGCTGATTTCTTCCCAGCTTCTCCTCTTACAGCAGAGACAATTTTTGTCAAGCCACAAGGAAATGCTATTCTGCTTACCGCTCGCCAGCCAAACTCAGTTTTGTGTCGGTGCTACCGGCTGGGGTCTGCTCTGCCCCGCTCAGCTGGCTTCCAGCACGCAGACCACCTTCAGAGGTGGTATCAGCAACTCCCTGCCTTCGACGGAGTTACACGGCTTTGCAGGATTATTGCCACCTATTAATTAGAACTGGGAGGGCCAAGTGCTCTGCAGCGTTTCAGTAGATGCACTGAATTTATCTTAAAGTTATTTCCAGGACCTTTTATTGAAAGGCCCACAACACCAGTCCTTCCACTTGAAGCCAAGCCCAGGGATTTTCTTACCACCATGGTGCTAAATATCTGCGAGGTGATGTACTAACTTTTATCTTTTAGGCCTGGATTCCCGTCTTGGTTTTTTTTGGATGCAGTAAGGAAAAAAAAAGCAATTAGATGACACTGCCCCTCCGCGATGTCTGTCTACACCACAAAGCCACCAGCCAGGTTGAGACCAACACCGGTGAGGCCACCAGCTCCCAGGACAGGGACACTGCCCCCGCCAGGCAGATGCCTAAAATAGTGATGCGCTTTCTGCCTCCAGCCCAGAAAAGCTCTTCCATTTTGTTTTTCTTTCTACTTCAGACACAGCAAGGGATTTTTTTACGTGGGAGCCATGACCACAGCCCCATAAAACCGCCCCCACCCAAAAGCAACACCCCCATCGTACCACAGAGTAAGCGCAGGGTTGCTTCCCCCGACGGCCAGTAATTGTTTCTCCAGATGAAGCATTACAACATATAACCCTTGCAGTGGTTCTGGGTCCACCCACCACTCATAGCAGAGAAGCCCCTTCTGCTCGCCTGTTACAGGCGGTGTAAAGACTCACGCTGTGATTTCAGCAAGCACTACAGCTCTACAAAAACTGCATTTCAGCAGAAGGAACAGAGTTACTTAACAGCGAAATCCAGCAGCCTTCTGATCCCCTCATCGAATGATCAAAGTTCTCATTTCAATACATATTAAACAAGCAAACCAAGAAGAAAAAAATCTGTGACAAACGCTTTTTGCTAAACAAAGCGAGCACAGAACAACTGGCTCCAACCACCTTCCCACCCCCTCTCATCCCCTTTTAAAGACAAGAAAGTTTGTCCCGACAAGCTCTAATTTTTGCGTTTGAAGTTTCTCGCAGCCGGCTCTCCTCCTTCTCCTCCCCCGGCGCACTCGGGGCTCTTTGGAGCCGGCCGCCCCACCTCACGTCTCATAGAATCATAGAATCCTTTAGGTTGGAAAAGACCTTTAAGATCATCAAGTCCAACCGTAAACCCAACACTGCCAAGTCCCACTAAACCATGTCCCTAAGTGCTGCATCTACAATAGAATCCTAGAATCATTTCGGATGGAAAAGACATTTAAGAAAGGACCCTCTCGCATCCCTTCCCAAATCTGGGCCGGTAGCGAGGGGAAGAGGGAGCACCTCCAGCTAGAAGGAAGCTTCTGTGACTTAGTATCTTACAATGAAACCAATAAAGCTCGACTCCATCACCTTGCCACAAGGCTTTTGAACTTGCCAAGATCCATCAGGACACAGGGACGGAGGAAACATCCCGGGCATCACAATATAACACCTGTTCAATAGCAGTTAAGCCTTTTTTTTTAAGCAAGTAACTGTAATTACATAAATCGAAACCTCTAAAAGCCCCATAAGCAATCCTGAAGGAGCACCGCCAGCCTCATCACCTTGGAGATTTGCTGTGTTAATATTTAATCATCCGTGCAAAACCGTATTCCAGCAGGATTTAACTAAAGCTCTCTTGCCAGAGGACCCGGCAGCAAATCTTCTCTCTGCTGCCTTAACCACACGCAACAAACATTAAAAGCGAGAATATACAACGAGCCTTGGGAAGAGCTAGCACCCCAAAGCACTCTGGTTTGTCCCCTGCCATCCCATGGGGTATCTTTATCTTGGAGGTTTCCCCATGATTTTAAGGAAGATGTACAGCATCTCAGCACAGACCAGAGCATCAGCTTCACCTTCTCCTCTTCCCCCACCGCCCCAAGACCGCAGTGTCTGGGTTCGCCCTTTCACGTAGTGATTTGGGAAGTGACAACAACGATCCTCCCCATCAGGCTGGTTACAAGAAAGGGTGAGTCAACAAGGGAAAGCCGCAGCGCGCGGTCAGAGCATCGGCGCGGTTGTGGCATCGCTCCGGTCCCAGCACACCCAGTTTCCGCAGCAGGAAGCTCCCCCTCCCTCCCTCCCGCTAGTTTCCAAACGAGTTTGCTGCTGATTGGGAAATAGGTAATTCCTGTTTGACCACGATAAAAAACACTTATTCACATCTGAGTGCAAGGATGAACATGCAGCTGACGAGGTCTGCTCAGCTCCGAGGCTGGACTGAAGCTACGTAGACGTCTATCGCGCGTCCTGCAAAAACAAGCTCTCTCGATTACCAAAAGCATTGCTGGCTGAGGTCAGAGAACAAAACTCAGAGGTTTCCATATGAAAACATTTCAGTTATCCCCACCTTTTTTTATTGCTTTGTAAAGGCAGTTCGTTTGTCTGTCCCACGCACACTCTGCTTGGGGAGGTGAAGGTGTTAAATTCAATGGCATAAACGTAACAAAATGAAAGAATTTCAAAAAAGCTGCTATTTCTGTTTAAACATCTCGAAAATGAAAGAATTCAACAGCCATAATTCTGACCCGGATTGATAAATAATGTCATGAGAGACCTAAATAGTTAATGCTGGCCAAAGGAAACAGATCAGGGTTCGAAAGTCCTGTCCAAAAATGAATTCATGATGTCCCAAAAAGTTTCCTTTCTTCCTCTCTTTTGTGATTCTGGGAGCAATCCCTATGGGCGATTTCAGAGCATTCTTCAGGGCTGTTTACTGGAAGCTGAATCAACCTAAATATCTTTATCAGTGACCTGGATGAGGGGATCGAGTGCTCCCTCAGTCACTTTGCAGGTGACACCCAGCTGGGCGGGAGTGTCGATCTGCTGGGGGTGGGAAGGGTCCGCAGAGGGACCCGGACAGGCTGGGCCGATGGGCCCAGGCCGATGCAGGAGGTTCACCAAGGCCAACGCCGGGTCCTGCACTTGGGTCACCACAACCCCAGCAACGCTACAGGTTGGGGACGAGTGGCTGGAAAGATGCCCGGGGGGAAAGGGCCCGGGGGGG
>NW_009203995.1:19969-27276 GCF_000690835.1 Fulmarus glacialis
CGATGATCTTAAAGGTCTTTTCCAACATAAATGATTCTATGAAATAAACAGCTGTCTGCCTTCTGCCAGCCTTAGCTGTCCGGGATTATTTTCAGCCAGCAACAGATAGCATACTCTTACCAACTGCGAAATAAATGCTAGGAAAAAAAGGTGAAAGTTGGTGGCGATGGCTCGGACAAATATTTCACTGGAAGGAGCATGTAGCAAGGCATTTGGGTCAGATCCTCACTCGTCTAGCAAACGAGCCTGCTAATTTGGTATAGCCAGGACAAATACCCGCTTTGCTCTATTTTTAAATAGAGCTGCTCAGACGGATTTTAGCTGCACCTCATGTTTTAGACGAAAATAAAAAGTGAAAACGTTAGCACACCCAAACACATCATCAAGCTCAACTCTCCAGCCTCTGAGCAGGGCAAGCCAAGCGCCAGGACACATCACACCGGCATGCACTGCCCTTCCTCCCCAGTCCTGCTGCTGGCTGCGGGCTTTATCTCAGCCAAACCAGTGGCCAGGCCGAGAGAGGCAGCTGGGTCCTCCCCAAACAGGTCCTCTTAATGCTCAGAAAGGGGAATATTCTCCTTCCTCACCTGGACTCTGCCTGCAGGTTGTGGCACCATCGATAAGAGCATTTCTGCACCCCCAGAAGTCGGTCGTGAGACCAAGCCTTAGACCCACCAAACACTACCTGGAGGACATGTAGTACGCTGGAGCCTCCATGGACGCATCCAAGTCGCCGTCCGCACAGAAATCCCCCAACACATTTTTTTCTCTGCCTGCAAATCCCCCCCAAAACAGTCTGCTGGGATCAGTCCCCCCCAGTCCAAGGCCACGGCTGCAAATGGGAATAGCAACACGATTTCTTCAAAGTGCAAACCAGGCAGAAACCAAAGCAGAAAAGCCCCGCTGGAACAATCCTGCTGGTGCGCACAGGGATGCGGAGAGCTGTTTAGATGTCAGGAGAGCGCTTACACAACAGCTTCAATAAAACAGCAGCTTTTGTTGAGAGCAGTAGCAGCTTATTTAGGGGAAAAAAACCCACCAAATTTTGTCAATCCTCAAAAGCCAAGACAGTTACGTAATATGGCATTTTGCTGCTGGTTACTGGAAAGGAAGAAATCATGCTTTTTTCTAAGCACATATATGCAATACATCTACCTCTTCGAAACGACATCACCGAGCAGCACAAAAAGCTGAAATCTATACGAGGAAAAAAAAAAGGTTATACAGTTGTCGCGGTGAACTGATACTTGAAGAAACAAGAGATATTTTCCCCAAGGAAGTTAAAATAAACACGAAAAGAAATCCTATTTCCACTAGTTGGGAAAACGAAGGTCCAAACTTCGCAAGCAAAACACTTCTGAGCAAGGCACCTTAGTCGCGCACAATAAAAACCTCTTCCACGGCTCTGGAAGGTAAGAGCCTAAATATTTCATTCGCTTCTCTCAGGAAGCTCTTACGGAAAACTGTGGAAGTCTGGCCTGAAGAGTCAAAGCCAACCCTCTTAATCACAGCAGCTGGAGATGGGAGAAAACCCATGAGATCACGCAGCCCGCCCCTGCCAGCGCAGAACACGGCCCTCCAGAGGAAGATAAAACACTTGCAAACACTTGATCTTGGCCAGAGTAATCATTTTGAAATTCTCTGCATCGATAGATTTGTTCCAATAAATTACGTTAAGGACAGCATCAAAGCTGCCATAAGAGAGCTCGTGAATTCAGTTTCTAGATAAAGAGCTCTGGCACATTGTAGATTCCTGTTCGGGGTTACCCTTCCCACCACCGTTAGCAGTCGGCAGCTGATGTACGCATGACTAATTTTACTGCCCCGGATTAGCACATCTTCCTCCCTCTCCCCTACACTTGTTTTACAAGCCTGTTGATGGAGGCGCAGGACGGGACACTCCTGAAAATCACTGGATACCGCTGACGTGTCCACGCTGGCAACGAGTGATGCGTTGGGAAAAGGCCCAGGGAAAGATAGAGGAGACGCAATCTCTGTAACGTTATCTAGACACTTCTCGCTGCTTTGCAGAAACAGTAAACCCTTCCTCAATCTCTCTTCACCAGCAAGCCGCCAAATGCTTTGTGAGGAGGTCAGTGCACCTAGCCACGGAGAAATAAAGCAATTTTTTAATCCAAGGGGGCAGAATGAAGAAAAGGTTTCCATGCACAAGGTTACCAGCATTTTCTAAGTACCCAGAAGAGAGCTGAGGCCAGGCATGACGTCAAGAAATCAATTAAAAAGGACCCAAAACAAGCAACTCCTCTGCCTTCTGCAGAGGTGGGCAGAAGAGGGGCTCACCAAAGGTGAGGAGAAGAGAACGTACCAAAGAGGATGGGGCTTGGGCTTCCAGCTCCATCACCTGGAGGTCGGTGAGCACGGGTTGGTGCTCACGTCAGCAGATGAGTGCTGACCTCACTGAAACTCTGAACCCACCGTTTGGGGCTTTTCCCAGCGATTCCAGGAAAAGCCGCGCTTCACGGCAACTAGTTATTTGGGAGCTTCAATCCAAAGCCAACACAACTCACCAGGGCTGGGAAGAAACCCGTTCTCCTTCGTGTCTCGTCAGCACAGCAGACCTTGACCAAAGATCAGTGGTCACTAGAGCACCGACAAACAAAACCCTGTCTAAATGTGCACGGAAACACAAATACATCTTCACTGACAACGAGTTACTCTCCCCACTGAAAAACATTTGAAATAAATAAAAAAAAACTCCGAGTCACATAAATGAGACTCGGATGCATGATGCCTTCAGCAGCAGAGGATGGAGACAGCCCACGGACCAGCAGGCAGATGGTAGGACTAAAGGGTGGAAACTCTGAAGACAAAAAGGACAGTGAGCGAGAAGTTTCCAGCATCTGCTCCTGACTCCCGGCTGTACTTCTTCCCCCACCAGCCCTCTCCTGAGACCAGCCCTTTGGCCAGAGCCGTGCCCTCCTGCTCCCCCAGAAACACCGACTCTGAGGTAGAGCATGCAAACTCTTTGATCCTCGTTATCACGCCACTTGGGAGTCAAAAAGCACCCTGGAACTGCAAAAATCACAATTAAAAGAAAATAAATCAGTGAGCAAGTTCAGCAAAACTACCTTCAACTTTAGGGAAGAGGCTGGAAATACAAGCAAGGGCTAACGCAGCCGGGCGAGACACTGGCCGGCAAGTATTCCTGTTATTGCTTTTCCGTATGGTTCATAGCAAAACTATCTCGGGGGGAGGAGGAATGAGGTTATCTCAAGTTTCCCTGCAGAAGAGGGGGCAGACTCATTTTCGCTGAAGGCATTTTGGACAAGACCACTTTCTGAAATATTTGATGGCAACTCCTGCCCCTGTAACCCGCAGAGCAGCTGGGGAGACCCTCCTTCCCCACAGCAGCATCTTCTGGCACATCGGCTTTGCACAAGGCTCTGCCGTTTGAAAATTAATCCTACCGTTGGCCGAAGACCATCGATTTTACAGCTCTGCATTACTCCCGCTTTCCACCAAAACACTTTAATTTAAAATTTAAGCCAATCCCTGCTCCCAGAGAGCAGCACCTATTCAAGAAACACAAAGGCACCGGGTTTTCCAGGGTGTCAATAAATTTAAAGTCCAGCTTTACGGCTATCAGGAGCTGCTCTGGGGATACAAATCCTAATGATAAACGCTCCAAGCATTCCTTTTCCAGCCTGCTCTGCAAACATCACCAAGCCCCGGGAAGGGAGCATGTCAACAGCCCCTATTCCAGCTGAGCGATTACGGGACCTGCTCAAAACTGACCCCAGAGGGAGCTGGCGACAGGGAAACCAGAATTAGCATCCTGCCTGCTGCGCCACCTTCTTAATTTGGGGGAAGATAAACAATCCTTTCCCAGAAGAGTAAGATTTAGGTCAGATGTAAGGTATCTTTCTGCCCTGGGAACGCTCTGCTTTTTAAACAAGGCAGAGTCTGTGGGGATGTGGTGAGATAATACATTTAATCACCGCTGTTACGTAGTAATCAAGAAAGAGCAAGAACAATTACAATACCTCGTTTGGGGGAAAACGAAGCCCCGATCCTGGAGAAGGAAGCTCTGGGTGAGCAGAGGAAAGCAGCGTGGGCTGCGTTAATTCACCTCCGTCTCAAAAAAAGGCTTTTCAACCCTGCAGGGCTGATGGGGGTGGCAGGGAGGAGAAATAAAACACCAAGCAGCCCCTTTCAACAATACACAGCGGAGCCGGAGGGAGGGAGGAGCAGCTTTTACTTTCCAAAGGGAAATTCAGTTATAATTCAGGAAATGGTACTGTGGGTCATCGGTGCCCCCCCAAAACCGCACAATTCTCACTCGCCTTCTAGCTACCGCTTTGCCAGATGAGCTTCCCTCCGACAGACGAATTTGTCATTTATTTAGACAAGCTGGCTCCTACCTTTGTTCTTTCGACAGTAATCTTTTGTCTCCATCTTAAAGAAAAGGAGCTTTGCCCTGCGCCGGGGTGGGCATCACACACAAGCACAACTCCCACGGCACCAAAAAGGACGGCGAGAGTTTGGGCGACAGGACCCAGCTGACGATAGTAACCTGCGACACCCACAGGGATTTCACAGCTGATGGTTGGGAAGGAGAGATTTCTATAACAGAGATGGGACTTGGAGTCATTTGACAGCCCTATTTTAAGCTTGAGGATGATGAGCCATTCAGATGTTTCTATTTAATAATCTTCCCTCCTGTGCGCTCAGTCTCAGCTAGGTGGGATCAAGAAAGCTTTGTCCCTCTTGCAGGAATCTGGGGGGGGAGGCGAGCCTTTCTGGGTGTTTTACACCTACATTAAGGCCTCAGCAGTTCAGGACCTGCTCTCAGTTCACTTCAGATGTGTCGGGATGATTTCGCTGTCCCCAGAAGTGATCGAGCCATTTTGAGAGCAATTCTTTTGTCTGTGGACTCCAGGGAGGGGCCTGAAGCCAGGGTGACGATGAACTCTCAACTCACTCGGACCCGTAATTATAAAGCAGCCACGGCACCCAAGGCACAAAGGACCAAACAACTGAAATCCCACATTAGCATTTTTTGGCAGATGCTGCTTCAAAGCGAAAACAGCAAAATGAGAAAACCTCTTTGGGTGTTTGCCCAGAGAGTTAAATACACGTTGAGGCAGGGAAAGGGGGAACCGCTGCCTGCCTGGCCTGGGAAGGGTTTCAGAATCATCCACATCCCCTTTATCTACCTTGGATGATGCCAGTAATGGAGCAACAGCCCCCCAGTGCAAACTGCACCGTGGGCCATTGAGGGTGACAGTGCCCCAAAAAGCCGGGTCAGGGCTGGAGGTTTAAGGTTTACTGGCCTCCTTCTGTCCCCTGCCTTCCGCGGAGCAGCTCCTCTGGCACCTGAAGGGGTTGCAAGGTAAGCAAGGCACAGCTACGGCCGTCAGATATTCAAGCTGAAGCCACACATTGCCACAGTTCGGCCAAACCGATCCTGCTGCCCTCCCGGCCTCTGCCCAGGGCAAAAACAAAAGCCCCAGTTACAGCTCTGACCCGGTGTCTGCTCAGGGCCTCGTTATTACACCGGGGAGAGCGCACCCGGCAAGGCGTGCCGGCAAGGACGCAAGAGGAATGCCTCCTCTCAGCAGGATGACAAACAGGCGCTGCGGACGTCTCAGGAGGGGGACAGCCACGGTGGGACCCCGGCGCAGGCAGCTCCTCCGCAGCCACATCACCCAACACGCGGCGGCTGAGCCCTTCCATTTGAGGATCGCTCTCCTCGCCTCACAGCTCTCATCATCTCCAGCTCTACCTGTCCTCTCCAGAAGCTGCAGAAGAACCAGGTCCTACCCAAAGCCCGAACAGTGCTCGGGGCAGAGGGCGACCACCCGGAGAGGACCCGAGTCTCCCAGAGGTGGGGCTGAAATCCGAGGTTTAAAGCCGGCACCGTCAGGGATCAGTCGAGGTGAACGTACGTCACGTATCGCACACGTCACACAGCAGAGGCTCTGTCACAACCAGAATTCAAATCCTGTGGGAAATGCGCGTCAGCCAACACCTCGCTAGCCGGAGAAGCGAACAATGGCAATTATTCCACCAGGAAGGGAGAAGAGATTTACTTGTGTACTTGCATATTTTCTCTTAAGTAATGCTCTCGAAACCCTTCAAGCTTTCTGAAGCCGGCTCCTCCTTCTCAGCTCAGAAGACAGGCAAGGATGGGGGAAGATCAAGATCTCAAAGGAAGCCCCAAAGCAACAGAAAAAGACCCAGGGGTCTTGCCCCCGGACCCCCGTGCTAAGGCACCACGGCTGCCGCAGCCAATGAAGCCCCAAGTGCTTTCTTCTTCCTCACAAAACTGGCTTTATTGGACCAACAGGTACGACTTCCCCCGCGCCTGCTCACACGGCGAGCAAAGAAAGCGGGCACGTCGGAGGTGTGTCTTCAAAACTGCCCAAAGAACACAGCTAAGAAGCCAGAAAATCAAGCACATACAGATATCCCCACCAAATGATACTTCATCATTGCTGCAGCAATAATTAAGTTAATTTCTTTTACAGTGGTGCACAGCAATCTGGCCCTAAATACTTTTAGAAGAGAAGTGGGGTAGGAGGCAGCGGCGTTTAAGGTGCAAAACACCAACACTCCGAGAGCACCAAATGAAGTCGAGGTTCAGCCGCACGTCGTCCTGTGGGTTTCTTCTTTCCTTGCTGTGACTTGGGTGACAAGTGCTGTCACGCTGACCGGGAAGCTTCAGCACGTTGCATTATAATAAAGAAAAAGCCTGGCCACCCTCTACCAGAGAAGCTCAGGAAGGATGGCTGGATCTTGCCAAATGCAAATTTCAAGGCTTTGAGAAAGTCATTTTGGTTTCTAGCCACAAACTAGCATGAAGAAGCCGGTTTGGGGCCTGTGGAAAGGCAGAGTCACAGGTTTAAGAACCAAAAGTGCCCTGTTTTATCCCAGACGAGGTTTCCACCCCTCGTTACTATCCCTCTGCGGGGATGAGGATGGTGCCCGGTTCCAACCCTGCATATTTCTGGTTCAGCTGGCGTTTTAAATCAGTGGAGCAAGAGAAACTCTCAGCCATCAGAGGACTTCAAGACCTTTCCCTCGACTCTTACCAGCTCCGGTTCTAGTTATCAAAACAAATCTAACCAGAAGATGTTTACGTTCCCACAATATCTTGCCTCCCACAGGTGCCAAATGGCTTTGACGAGCTACCTTTGCCTTGCCCAACACCAGATGCAACAGAGAAGAGGGTGCCTCCGCCAGGGAGATGCTGTCCTCCCCCTTCCCCGGCATCGTCCTGACTAAAGCAAGATATTTCAGCTCCCCCCCGCCCCTCTGTGCCCCGGCAGCCGAGTCCATGGCCC
>NW_009203996.1:0-1264 GCF_000690835.1 Fulmarus glacialis
CCAACTTAAATGCCTCTATGCAAACGCATTTAGCATGGGGAATAATCAAGAGGAGTTAGAGCTGTGCGCACACCTATAGGGCTACAATCTTATTGGCATCACAGTGCCGCGGTCTGAGTGAGAGAGATGCACTTCATTCGTAAGAGAGAAGTAGCAGTATGTTTATTGATGTAGGACAGCGATTTAAAAGTTTGATAGTAAATGAGACAGTGAATTAACAAGATTCGATGGCAATATACACTTGATTATTTACTACATGGAGGACAGGGTGAGACAAAACTGTCAGGGAGACCCTCCTGTTGAGTCATGAGGTTCAGAAAGGACCCTCTTGCTTTCTAAACTCCTCAGAGAGGAGTCTAGGTGTGGCTGGATCCAATCCTGGTCCCAGACTTCGTCAACGCTTTATGTCTAAAGGATTATGTATGCACAATCGATCCTTTACATCACTTAGCTAAGTGCTTTCCAAGTTTAGCATGCTGTTAGTTACTTACCAAGGATCTGCTGCGGCAACGAATCTCTCAACCTCGAGGAGTAACTTGGAGAGGCGTCCCTACTCAAGGGGAGATCCTGGCGTGCAGCCTGCTGCCGTGCAGGAGGGCTCAAAGGGCTCTTGGGCTGCCCACTATTTATGGGGGTAAGATGATTGACTCATAGTCATATTTACATACCAACTGGAGATGTTAGTTTCTTCCAAATTTGGTTTGAGTCGGACACTGATGAGCACTGTGGTTAGGTGGACGCATTACCTATTGTGTTGTTATCTGTCTCCCCCAAATCCACTTTGAGCTGGATGCATTCATCATGACTAGACACATCCAACATGGTCACCACAGGTGGTTATCGTTTAGCAGGGTTACGGGAAAAGGTCAGGTTGCGGGCAGGGGGAGCACACCGTCACACGCAGAGATGTGGTGGGATGGCTCCTATGATTAGAGTGTTGGCATGGAGGGATACAGACCCTTTAGGAAGGACAGGCAGGGGAGACAAGGAGGGGGTGTCATCCTTCATGTCAATGACCAATGGAGCTCTGCCTGGGGATGGATGAGGAGCCGACCGAGAGCTTATGGGTCAGGATTAAAGGGAGGGCAGGGACAGGTGACATTACAGTGGGGGTCTGCTAGAGGCCACCTGACCAGGAAGACCAAGCGGATGAGGCCCTCTATAAATAGACAGGAGCAGCCTCACATTCACAAGCCCTGATCCTCATAGGGGACTTCAACCACCCCGATATCTGTTGGGGGGACAACACGGCAGGGCATCAGCA
>NW_009203997.1:0-924 GCF_000690835.1 Fulmarus glacialis
GGATGAGAAAGACTCCAAGTGCGGGGCGGGGGGGAGGGGATTTGAGAAACAAGGATGTCGCTCTGCCTTGCATTACCCGAGTAGAGACTTGCTACTTCTATCTCAAGTCTTCCGACCTCTTCCACGAAAAGGAATTTAACTCCAGCCTGATGGCTGTTTTCGTGCCATTACTGTTTCACGGTCATTAGTGGATGCAGCAACAAAATGTTTTAGACTTTGAGGTTTGGGGGGAATTTTGGTCTCAGAAATCCTAGTGGGAGATGTCAGCATCGGATTAAAGTGCCACAGAAGCTTTCTCGTCAGCTCCTGGAGGAGTCCCTGTTCTTCTTTCTCCTTACCCCTTTACTATCTATTTATGTGTTACATATGGACACACAGTAGAGATTACACATACACACACACAGTCACACACTGCCTTAATAGAACTTCCAGCATTGTTCTCAAGCCGACTTACTGCTTCTTAACACCTTTAAGCTCCACCGGAGAGCATGGCAAACTATGTGTTACTACGATTTCCTTGCCTGACAAGAACCTAAGAGTGCTGCTCTCTCCTGTGCCAGCCACGCAGTCTGCTCAGAAGTTGCCAGAGTTTCAGCTTCCCCTCGTGGGCAGAGAAACCTCTGAACTTTAAAAGGCTTACTTTTAGCTTAAGGAACGGCAACGTCTAGGAAGGAGCCACCGAGAACAAACAGGTTTATGGAGACAGCTGGGAGGAGGCACGTTTTGTCCTCAGAGTCTTCGTTTCATGGCGAGCTGGTCAGCGCGCCGGACGCGCAGTCCTCGCGCTGGCGCAGGATTTACGGCGTATTATGTTAAGCAAAATGTCACCTCCTCACTCTCCGCCCGACCCGGCTCCACTCTAAAAGCCGCCAACAACTGCGGGCTCGCGTCCTGCCGAGCGAGGCCGAGGACGGCCGCGGCGCT
>NW_009203998.1:0-8899 GCF_000690835.1 Fulmarus glacialis
GTGAAGCGGCCCTTGAGCTCTCTTCTCGGGGGGATGGGGGGGGAAAAACCAATGTGGAATTGGCAAAGCTTCCTCCGTGGACGGTGAGCCAAATCTAGGTCCAATGCAAATGGCTACAGGCTCTGCTAAAATCACAGCTGGTTCCTCTCTGCCTCGCCGCTCAGGCAAACGCCTTCTCCGTAGGTCCTGCTACCTGCAGCGCTTCTCCGATCTTGCACAGCCACCACGCCGAGTCTCCATGTCAACTTGTCGTGTTTACTTGCCCGTTTTTCTGAGTTGCAGCCGCTGCGTGTGTGAAATCCCTCGGCTGCTCTAGGTTCTGATCTTCGTAGCCGTTTATCCTTATCTTGCTTATTCTGAAATTTTGTAAGTCTTAGATTAACTTAATGTCACAAAATTAAAACTTAGGTGATTTAGTATTGTTGGTAGACTCCAAATTTCACCTGTAGCGATAAGAGATAAAAGATGGTACTTCTCTGTCCGCAACTGAGGCCTGAGACACAGTTGTCAGTAGAGAATATTCAGAATGTGCTTTTGTGGGTTGTTTTATTGTTGGTTCTTTTTTTTTTAAGATTGCTTCTCCTTGGTTATTCTCTGATGCTCACAGGTCTTTCCTCAGTCTTTTGGAAGAAAGAGACTGTTGTCCCAGCGTCAGGACAGGAATGCAGAGTGTTTAAAAGCAGTGTTTCCAACGCTAGTTTTCAAGCTCTTTTTCATAGGTCTGTGCTGGTAATATTTCAAGGCCGTGGAGTCTGCCTAAACCTGTACCCGAGATGTAGCATAGGCAGGAAATTAATTTCCTTGGCCCAATGCTTACTACACAGCTAATTTCCAGCTTTTCTAGGAAAGAGGAACTTGTGATGTGTTTTGTATGATCGGCCTCTCCACTGGGTTTCTTCAGTCATTTTGGTTCCTCAAAAAAAATTAACCTAATATCCTTTTCTTTTTTTTTGTGCTCCAATTTGTGACACCGCAGAAGACGCTGCATTGTAGCTGTGCAGACTCCCGACGTGATCTTTCTTCTCTCTTTCCTTACGTATTTTGCTTATCAGTAAAAATGGTTAATGGTATTAGTATTTATTGTTCTCTCTGGCTGTTTGAGAACGAGGCAGCTGGGACTTCTGAACAATTGTTTTAAGCTTTCTGCAGGCATGGACAGGGAACGCTGTATGTGTTCAGTTTGTTTCATATTTTAGAGATTATTTTCGGTGATGAGAGCTAGAGTCTTAAAATTGATTGGCAGTTAAAATGGCAGGCTTGTCCTTTTTTGCCTTTAAATTCTGCATCATTGACCTGTTGTGAACTGGCTCAACTTGAACCCAGTTAAAGGCATTTTGGCAGGCCATCCTTACGTTTATTTTATGATATACTCTAATTTTGAGGGCTTGATAAGGAATATTTGTAGGAACATTGGTTTTGCTCTTCTTGCACTTCTCATGAATGCTTTCCCTGCTCCTGTGACATTGCTTTTTGTAACGCTGAGAGTGACATAACCTCAGTGTAAGCTGAGGGCAAAGTGAATGAAGAAACAAAGACCTGAAATGAAAGTAGGGGTGATGGTGTGTCTGATGCCCATGGATGTTTCTTGGTGAAGATGCATTTCCTGTAAGGTAGTTCCTGTTCTGTCACATGGGAGTAACAAGATTCTGCTTGGAACACCCACTACTGTGGCTGCTGGGAGGAGTAGACAAGGTACGTGAAGGGAGCAAGAAACTGTACAGGTTGCATAAAGCAGCTGCAAATGCCACGTAGCTAATCTTGGCTGAAGAAACTGGGGCTTCCCTGTTATCCCCAAAGCTCTGAAAAAGCTCGGATTTGAATCAGCTGTCAGCGACTGCTCCTTTCCCGGGCCCTTCTCTCTTGCTGCTAAAATGTCCCATCCTGATGTTAGAATTTGAGACTACTGGGTAACCTACTGCTTTTTTTGCCTGTCATTTAAAATTTACCATTCTCTCTGTTGGTCATTGCTCGTTCAGCAGCTTGAAAAGGCTGATCTCAGTGCTCCTCTTGTTTGTCACTGTCATTTCAAAGGGTACTCTGGAGTCCTACATCTTTCACACACCAGTTTTCAGTTTCTCTGATCCATTATGGGTTTATGAGGAATTATCTGTACATGCATGCTGTGCCATAATGAATAAGGATTTTCTCACCAAATCTAACCTAGGGCAAATTGATCCTGTAACTGAAGCAAAAAAGTATGGGCAAGGATGTTTCTAGATGCTCTCTCTCTGCAATTGAACCACAGACCTGAGGCCGATTTGCATAATTTTGACTGGCTAAACGGCTTCAGAAACATTTAGTTGAGTCTGGTCCGTGCCATTTTGGGAGTGAGTTTCTTTTGGATTATAAATCAAATACAACAATCTAGATGCAAACTCTCCAAAATGGGTTCTAGACCTGAAATAATCATCTTTGAGAGTATCTCAAATATAATTACGTTGCTACCCAAGCCTAAGCTGTATGGCCAACTGCATGCAGAGGCATTAGGGTGGACCTGGGCAAGTCGCTTGTACGGGAGTCCATACTGCTAGTTGAAATGCAGAATGGTAACGTAATACATAGCGAAGCTTAATTAAGGGTGTTTTTTAGGAGAATGCTGAGATGCTGGTCCATCCCTGTGTCCACCCTTCTTCATGGTCTTCATTAGAATTCTGTCTTTCCTACAGTTTTGTGCAGCAGAAAAAAGTGTTATATTTGAGACAGCGTAAGTCTCAGATATAATTTCTTTAATTGCAAGGAAGGTGAAAAGGAAGTTTGCTTTTGGAATGGAAGAAATTGTGGTTGAAACTCATAATTTTAATGGGTCTATCTGGAAGTGCTTTGAAAATTCCACACCTGTTGATACCCCTTCCCCGCCCTCAACAGTTATTTCACCTGTGAGAACAAATGGAAATCTCTTTAAGGTTTTCGCCAAAGCATACGGGCTTGCAATTCCACGTATCTGTTTAAAGTAACTTTTGCTGAAACCTTGCATCCCCATCTGCTTGGGACTTCACAGAGGGCTTATTGTTCTAACAACTGGGATAAGCACTGAAGTGTGCATGGGTATTAGAAAAGGCTCATTTATGATCATATTTTTAAAGCTGTCATTTTGTTAGAAATACGGTTCTTACAAGGGGTGGAGGGCATCCTTGTCTGTGTCTCTGAGAAGTTGTGTTTCATCAGATTTAGCTACTCAGACCAGAAAGCATGTGCATTTGTAAAACGTATGCAGGTCATTGGCAGTGGGGCTGTAAGGTATAGAACTGTCTTGAGGCAGGCTTTACCTATTATTCTGGTAGAATAAAACTGTTGCTTAGTTCTGGTTTATTTAAAGACTTCTGGGTTATCTAAACTTCTGTGTAAAATCGATGGCTATTGCAATGGATTGGTGACAGTCGGGGACTTCTCAAATAGCCAGGGACCTATTGCATTCATGCTACTGAGGTTCTTTTATTACAAGGCAGAGGCTAAAAGCTAGCATCGGGCTCCTTTTGGTTTTGAGATACTACAAAGTGGTGTTTGTGGGGATGGCTTTCAAAATTTATATAAAGGAAACTTCAAAGGATTTTTTTTTTTTTTTTTTTTTTTTTTTTAACTTTTGTAGGAGGGAAGTTTAGGTAAATGGGGGCAGGTGAAAAAGGCAGAAGTCTCTGCTTTTGTTTTAATTTCCCTGTTTTTTTCCTGGGGACTTCCTGACTGAAGTGCCAGAAGTCTGGCTCTAACCTTTAAGTTCAGGTGATAAGCTATCGCTTCTTGGACTCCCCAAATAGGTGTGCTATTTAAAGCATTATGATTCTGAAATTTCCTTCTTTGTATATTAATTTCTCATTCCCTTGACTCTTCTGGAATTGTTTTGTTGGTTGTTCAGGCAGAGGAATCAGAAAATGACTGAAGAATACCCAAACTGCTACTGTAAAAAAGCAAGGAGGAGTAACGTTCCCTTTCTATGAGTTATTTTTACAAAAATAAATGCTTCAGCTCACTACTGCAGTTTTAGTCCAGAATCCTCAAAAGTATTTTTGATTCCTCAGTGAAATTAGTAGAATTAGGCAGCAGAATATCTTCAGGGATCTGATTCAAAGTGTCTAGTTACGCCTTAGTACTGAGAGGCAAACGCCTAAAGGTTTTGTTTCATACTTCAGTAATGAAGTTGTTTGACTTCAGCAGTGAAAATACAGAGCTGTTTGTCTTCTATCAGTTTAATACAGCTACAGTGTATGTTGATCTTAGCGTATAGCTACGCGGTAAGAGCCTCATCATCTCTTTCTTTTCTTTTGAGGTCATGAAACGCGTACGCACAGAACAGATTCAGATGGCAGTGTCCTGCTACCTCAAGCGCCGTCAGTATGTGGACTCAGAAGGTCCTCTAAAACAAGGGCTGAGGCTGTGTCAGACTGCTGAAGAGATGGCAGCTAATCTCACAGGTAATCCTACCATATTTTCCATGTGTGCTTCTTGGCAGAGTTGTGACAAGTGTGAGTATGTATATTGGTAACTATGTGAATTTATCTGCATGCATGGACAGCTCTCCTTTTGAAATAAAGAAATTTCCCAGTGTGAAGTTGGTGTGAGTTATGAACTTTTGAAGGATGAAAACGTGGGTGAAAGTGTAACAAGGTGAGATTCATGGTCGGTGAAACAGCAGGCTGAAATACCAGGTCAGGGTAGTGGAAAATGCATATTTTGTATCCCAAAGAACATGAAGTCTGGTGAGTAGTGGTGCTGTGGGGTGGAGGTGAGAAGAACCTAGATGAGGAATTAAATAGAAGCAGGAAAATCTGTTCTACCCTTTGTAGTCCAGGAGAGCTATATCTTGTGAAATGGAAGTGATACAGACTATTTCTTTCTCTGGCCTAGTCAGCTTTCTAGTCGTGAAAGCTCTGCTCTGTCACTTAAAAAACAAACAAACAAAAAAAAAAACCCAAAACCAAAAAAACCCCAACCTTCAGTGGATGACACAGTTTATTTACCTGCATTTCCCTTTCTCCTCTTTCTTAAAGGCTTCTGAATCCTGTTACAGTACCTGCTTCTCAAATCCTGTCTGTGACAGTCTTCATTAAAATTATTATTTTTGTTATAACAAACTATGCTACTGCTTGAGCACATACAAATACTGAAATGATGCAAGCAATGTGGATTAAATTTACTTGTAAAAGTAATAGAAAATACTGGGCTGACCTTTGGGTGAAAATGCAATGAAGAAATGTTTTCTGTTAATGAAACTGCTTAGATTGTGACAGTATCCCAGGCTAAGTGGTGGAGACCTTAGTTACTTTTGATATAACTTGATCTGGCAAAACATTAGTTGCTATATAACTGTGCTTGTAGCTAGATAAGATTGGATGCCAAAATAGCTCTTTCCACCTCTAGAGTATTTTGCCGTAGTTGCAATCCAAAGATGAGTGCCTTGTGGGTAAAAGTCCAGGCTGAGTCTCTCAGAGGCCTGACGGAAATTGGGTAATACTTCGTTACTAGAAGTGACTTACATCTTCTTAGTACTTTTCATTTCCTTGCTGTTTTCAGAGTAACTATCAGAAGTTTGTTGCAACTCCCTGAAATAATACTGGGGTAGATGGGGAAGGAATGAAGCCAAAGTAAAATGCTTAATTGTTTTTGATGGGAGATTTTACAGGAGAGGTGGGTAGAAAGGTCAGTATTGAAATGGAATTAGAACTTGGGATCAATCCATACCAGGAGGACACAAGAGTATCTGAAGTAGGAGAGACAAATTGGATTGCAAGCCCTTGCATTTGCGTATGACATCATGCAGGGAAAAAAATGTTTCAGTAAAGAATGTGAATGAGTGTATGACTGGGTTTTGTCTTTTTACTAATCTTCCACCAAATGTTATTACTAAATTTCTTCTTATTAGTCTGTGTCCTTTCGCCAATGCAAGGGTTTTGTGGCTGGTGATTCAGAACTTAGTCATCAGTTTTCATTAGAACTGAAAATGGTCTGCTCTCATGTATTCGGCTGCTTACTACTACTTCTTGTCAAACATGCTTGTAGTAAGCTGTCAGTGAGTATGCTGCAGTTCCGTGAATGGCTGTCGAAAAAGAAAAACCCAGCTTGTACTTACTCTGACAACAGAGGCTGAAAATACTTTCTGCTGCAGTCATCTTAATTTGAATAAAAACTGACCAGATTCTAAAGCCTGTGTTGCTTTATTTCAGGGAAAGCGATCAATATTTTTGTCTGAAGATGTCTCTGCTCGTTCCTTAACAAAACTCACCTCGCTTTTTCTGTTCAGCTCTTTTCTTTTGTTTGACTTTTAAGTTAACCAGCCTGTATAAATGGGAGAGTTGCTTACTTCTCTCTTCAATTCTGTGACTACTTCTTTCACAGTGAAGAGTGTCCTCTCGTTTTGGTTTTAAATAGTTTTGTTTCTCAGCAAATAGTTTTAATAGTTTAAATAGTTTTACCTCAGCATTTCTTTTTGTCGTCTTCCAGAATCTCTTCAGTTCAGCTCTTCTCCGTTGCTTCATATACTTGCTGTATCTGTACAGCTGTGTTTTCACAGAATCATGGAACAACCCAAGTTGGAAGGGACTGCAAAACATCATCTGGTCCAACCTTTCGTGGGAAAGGGAGTCCAGATGAGATTACTTAACACGCTGTCTGATCACATCTATAGTAAAATACAGCACGGAGCTTCCTCATGACTATCCCATATTTCTGTAGAAAACTAGAAGAATATTTGAGGACAGAATGAGTGACTTAAGGAACAGGTTTACTCTAATATTGCCCCTAGTATACTATTGACACATAGAGCTATCTGAAATAATGTAAAATTATACATTATCACACTCATGTAAAAGAGGAATCAGTTGCTGTGAAACAGCGTTTACAATAGCCCCACATTTGCTAGCTGGAAGCAGTGCTGTTCATAGCCAACACACAAGACCAGGAGGCTACTGTCCATATCCCTGAGTTAGGAGTGAGTTCCTTTGAATTTGCTATCAGGTCACATAGCTGGCTGCCATTACTGGAAGCAAAGTCAAGGAGCAGATGTTTCCAATAGATATTCTTATGACCACTGGGGAAGGTGGAAAAGAAACTATGGTAGATTTATTAATGTATTAGAAGGATATGGCCAGTGTTTTATTTCTACCAGGAGAAAAATATGCCTGAAAATTTACTCTCTTGTTTTGGAATCAGTTGAGCTCTTGATCCCTTTTGCAGTTCTAGTTGGTGTAAAGTTTTGGGAAGTAAAGAAGGAAAATAATTAGAATTTGAACTTGTTGTAACTGTCTAATATGTAGGGTTCATTTACCATTTGTTTGATGGGAATGAACTCTAGCATCATTACTGAAACAGTAATAATGATTGCCCTGCCAGACTGCTCCAGGATAGGTAGCCAAAGATGATGTTCCTCTTTCTGAAGCATGAAGTAAATCTTAATTTTGGAATTAAGTCGCTTGTACAGAGCAAATTAAATAGGTGGCATGGAGGGAGCACTTCATAAAGCCAAGGACAGTAAGTTGTGCTTGCATGGCACGAGCGAGGTGGCAAGTCATTCCCGTTCCTGCCTGTGAAGAGTTGACCCTTGTATGTAACCCTGTGACACAACATAAAAGACGGGCCCTCGTATTTCTCTTTTTCTTTGCTTTTACAATGAGTAGAATTGTGACATTGAAAACTGTCACTAAGCATTTTTGAGTTACTACATGTGCATGCATGCAGTTTACTTTCTCATGCTCAATATTGATTATATTAAATTTTAAGTCTGAATAGCAGAGTTTTTTACTTCAGCCGTTAAGTAATACCAGTATGTCAGCCTGGAGTTCTTACCAGCTTTGAGTTTCTGAAGCAGGCAGGCTGTAGTGTATCTGTGCCTTTCACCAGGTTATATTTGTTTATTTCGAAACTGATTTGAGTGAAGATAGGGTATTGGTGCTGGAATCTCTATTTGGTTTTTTCCCATGAGAGGATGATAAGCACAGCCCAGCTCTCTGAATTCAGCTTGCCCTGGAGAGCCGGTAAACATACCTCCTGTATTTACATAAGCTCCAGGAAGATAGACCTGTGCCTTACCAGAGAGAGGGGGGAAAATAGTGACAGGCTGCCTGTGCACCATGTGCTGATCTCTTTCTAATTAGAAGCATTGAGATGAGCTGGAGGCTGGCCTATCTCTTTTTAGCATGTGAAAATTTGATGATGTTGTTTATAGACTTCCAGGGCTGTCAGAGTTGTGCCTCTGTGCGTGAGCCAAATGCTGGAACAAACAGCGATCGATCAGGACTAGGAAAGCAAAGGGAGAGAGTAGAAAGTGGTGGGGGGCAAGGGAGACTGAAAGAAGTTGAAGGAGTTGAAAGTGAGAGTAATAAAAAATAGGTTTTTGTGGAGGGGAAAAATAGTTATGAATTGAAAAAAAGGAAAGGAAAACAGAGTGAAACTTCTTGCCCTGTTGTGCTTTTCTTAGAAGAGCAGATGAATTAACATACTAGTTAAAATTTAGAAATGTAAATTTTGTGACTTGTGTTTGTAATCACTGGTATTTGTATATGCTTAGGATGTGTTGGTGGGCGTCTGTAAACTTGCATGAAGTCCCCTGTCAAATTTGGAGGGGTTAGCAGAGGAGCAAAGGTTTGGTGCCAGAGAAGGAAAAGCCAGTTCCCTTCCTAAATAGTTCAGAACCACTTTTACCAGAGTTGATACTGGTTCTGAAAATCAGTTTAACACTCAGGAGACTATAACAACTGGGTTTGTGGTCAGATACCAGCTGCCCTTTAACCTAAAATCCTCAGCAAGCAGGACACATTTTGATTAAAAACTAGTGTTTGCGTAGAGATTCAGTGTGTTTTCACCACCACCTCAGGGAGACTAGTAAATGATAGTGACTGGGGCAAAGAATTTGAGACTCTGAGGTAGTGTCACTGCAGACCTTCTGTCCACGATGGGTGGTGGGTCCTGCTGA
>NW_009203998.1:8931-13090 GCF_000690835.1 Fulmarus glacialis
TTCATTTTTTCATCTTTTCTGAGTGCAAAGTAGTGTAACTGCTGAGTATCTTGTAAAACTGAAGGGATCTGTGATGGTGTTACTCTGACTTTCTTGGGAACTTAAGGTTGTATTTGAAAACTTAAAAATGTGTTCTGGGGAGAGCAGGTGAGTTGCTGAGCTTTTTAAGTTGGTTTTGGGGTTTTTTTTGAGCTTTCAGTATACTTTCTTATTCCTGATCTGTCTAGGTTGTTAATGCCAGGCTTAGATGCTTCAGACTACATCATCCCTGGACAGTTTGAAAGGTGAAATGTCACCTTGGTGGCTGCATTACCTTGGATTTTATGAGAAGCTTTGTTTCCAGACATACATGCAAAACTCCTTAAATCCTTACTTAATTTTACTTATTTTATTTCACAGTCCAATCTGAATCTGGTTGTGCCAACGTTGTGTCTGCAGCTCCCTGCCTGGCGGAGCCACAGCAATATGAAGTACAATTTGGACGATTACGCAATTTTCTCACAGGTAAATATCAGTAAGCAAGGAAGAGGAAAGTAGCTGATTTTTTGCCATTTCAATGAGTAAAGGACAGTATAATAAAATTAAAAATCATGCCTCTAACAATCTTTTGATTTCTAGTTTTGAGATTTCAGTTACTACAATTAGAAATATTTAATTTTTCTTTTTCTTCCCCTTTTTTCTGTTGCCTGAGTGCTGAGTACCTTTGACTTTTGTAGATAGCTGCCTGTTTGCCTTTTCTTGTTCAAGCATTTGGCCTTTGTATATATGTAGATCTTCTAGACAATATCATACACATACAGGACAAGAAGGAAGATCAGTCTCCTATGTGAAAGGCAGGTAGCTTAGAAATGAATGTAGTTCTTTGCTGTCTCCTAGGTTAGGGTTTTTAATTTTATTCATAATTGGCTTTTTTTAATGATGGTCTAGATTTTTAAGGGAGAAATTGTTCCCTTAAATTTACCTCTACTGTCTCTGAGATTGGAGGTATGTGACAGAAAGGAAAAAAAAATCTCATTCTGTAGTGTGATGCAAAAGACAATCATGATTTTTTTTTTTTATTTATTTTTTTATTTAAAAAAAAAAAGGGGGGGGGGGTGACTCCTGGGAATGTCCTTGTTTCTTCTGAGTCCCAAGTGTGGAAAGAAGAAAGCAGGTAGTATTTTTAGATAATGGTACCAAGGAAAGTGAGGTTGCCACTCCTGCTTTTGGGCACATCTACATTTGTCCAGTGTAGGGATTTGATCCCAGTGTGCATAACACTAGGATTAATATTCGTGATACTTGTTGAAGGGAAAAGGGAGGGAGGCAGGCAGGAAGGCAGAGGCAGAAAATAGTGCCTTAGTCTTAGGCTTGCCACCTAGAGCAGTTCAACATTATTGCACTTTAGTATTGAGGGTAAATTCATATGGTTTAATGGATTTTTGAGAAGTATGGCTGCTGGGTTCAGTGGCTTAAATATTGCTTGGGCAAGTGCTAGCCACGGTTTTGGTGTTCACGTCAACTGTTTGCATCTTTTTGGTCCCTCTTGCTCAGTTTTGATTTCTTACTCCCTTGCAGAAACAGAAGCAGTTCATGTGTGTAACTTGCCAGCCAGCAACAAGGCACAGCAGGACACGTCCCATTTCTGTGATGCCTGCCTCCAGGGGCACTGAGGAGTGGACAGGGGACTAGGACCACTGAATAATTTAGGAATTACTCTAGAGATCTCTAGTTCAACCTGCTGCTTAAAGCAGGGCAAGGTCAGAGTTTGATCAGGTTGCTCAGGTCCTTGTCTAGCCAGGTTTTGAACATTATAAAGTGTGGAGATTGCACTACCCACACCTCTGGGTCCCAGCTGCAGGGCTGAGTGATTTGGTGAGAATTTCCCTTGCAGCAGCTTGCCTCTTGTCCTTTCAATGAGCACCTCTGAGAAGAGGCTGGCTTCTTTTCCTCCATAACGTCCAACTGGGTACTGAAGGCAGCAGTTAGATACCCCCTTGATTTTCTCCAGGCTAGACAGAGAAGCTCCCGTAACCTCTCTTCATATGTTCAAGGGGAACATTTTCTTCATTCCTGTCTCTGCCAAATTCTCATCTCTTCCCTTTTTCCCCCACTGCAGTGTGAGGTTCTTCCCCTTGTTGCATTTCTGGACTAGAGCACTTGCAGAAAAAAGAGCAGCTACTAGCTGCGTAGTGCTTTTCCTACATACAGACCACTGGTTTCACTGGCTTTGGCCCAGTTGCAGTGGGACAGAGAGCAGAATGATGCCTAAGTATGCAAATACTTACGTATACACTGCACAGCACAAACACTCTGTAGTTACTCATACAGAAATGGGAGAGAGGCACAGTATGGACTGGTGAAAGTCTGGATGGCTGCTCAACAGGAGAGGAGAAATAACCTAATGGAAAGGGGAAAAAAAAGTATGCGTTGGTGAGTGGCAGGAGGGAAGGACAAGTTGGAAAGAAGTAATGCTG
Source organism: Fulmarus glacialis (assembly GCF_000690835.1). NCBI lineage: Eukaryota > Metazoa > Chordata > Aves > Procellariiformes > Procellariidae > Fulmarus > Fulmarus glacialis. The sequence goes on from NW_009203998.1 coordinate 11,388, forward strand.
TTTGAAGGCCAGCAATGCTGTTTGAGGATCAGCAATGCCTATTTTGTTCCAGTAATTTGGACCATTTGGCCTTCCAGTAACTCATTGTTGTGGCCCTGCACACTGCCATGGTGTCCTACGGCAGGGCTCTGCTCCTTGCGGCTCCCTGCAGCCGGCTGAACGTGGGAGGGAAATAGCCCCAAGAAGCTGGTGAAGGAGGGGTGGAGCTGTTGCACAGATTAGTCTCTGCAAGGTACAGCACCGCCTAATCCGGAGTTTGTTACACTGTGTACTAGGAATTACTGCTGGGATTTGCCTTGGCAGAGAGAGGGGGCGAGAGAGAGGGAAAGCATGCACATGAGCAGGCACAGAAATAAAACAAGAGCACAGCATATTGCAGTACATTTTGGAAACTGCAGCTTCCTTTCCCCCAGAGACAAATCAGTTCCATCCGAAGCACCACATGCAAGTTTTATTGAAGCTGAGGGGGGAAAAAAGCCACCAAAGTTCAGGCCCACACAAGCTAGGTAAATAATTTTGACTTAAACATGTTAAATACTATTTTAAATATAATGACTAAATTTTAAAGTCCATTTATTGCAATAAACAGCGGGCATAGTTTTTCTTTTTAAATACATAGGGGGGAAAATTCAGCTGTTGTGTAGTTTGAGGTGGTATTTTAATAGCTGGTCCACACCTAAAAAGGGTTTTGAAATATCTGCATTTTGTTTTGACAACATACCTCACTGACTTGAAAATCTCTCTTCGGATCTGTAATAGGTACTGTGTATCCCCTTTAGGTGACAGAAGAAGTTCACTTAGATGCACCAACAGAAGTCTCCTCTTGCTTGCTCTCTGATGCCACTGTCAAGGATTTTTGCAGTAATTGTCCTTGCTCTGTTTTATTCCCAGTAGAAAATGGATTGAGAAATCATTCAAACTTTGTTGTTGTTTTTTATGTAGATTCAGATTCTCAGCACAGCCATGAAGTGATGCCTCTTCTGTATCCCCTCTTTGTCTACCTCCATCTGAACATGGTCCAGAATGGCCTAAAAAGCACAGTGGACAGTTTTTACAGCCGCTTCCATGGCATGTTCTTGCAGAATGCCAGCCAGAAGGATATCATTGAGCAGTTGCAGACTACCATGACTATTCAAGATATCCTGTCCAACTTGAAGCTCCGGGCTTTTCTGGACAACAAGTACGTCATCCGCCTTCAAGAGGACAGCTACAACTACCTTCTTCGCTACCTCCAAAGTGACAACAACAATGCCCTGTGCAAAGTCCTGACCTTGCACATTCACCTGGATGTGCAGCCCGCCAAGAGGACTGACTACCAGCTCTACGCCGGTGGGAGCTCCTCGCGCAACGAGAGTAACGGCCTGGAACCCAGCGACGTGCCGGCTTCCATTCTGCAGAACGAGGCTGCGCTGGATTTACTGCAGGACAGCATTAAACGTGTCAAGGACGGGCCCCCTTCCTTAACAACCATCTGTTTCTATGCCTTCTATAACACAGAGCAGTTGCTGAACACTGCAGAGATTTCACCAAATAGCAAGCTGCTTGCTGCTGGGTTCGATAATTCATGTGTGAAGCTGTGGAGCCTGCGTTCCAGGAAGTTAAAATCTGAGCCCCACCTCGTTGATGTGTCCCGCATCCGCCTGGCTTGTGACATCCTGGATGAGGAGGTCTGGATACCCTTCCCCCCCCCCCCCCCTGTTGCT
>NW_009203998.1:13121-27038 GCF_000690835.1 Fulmarus glacialis
TCTGCTGAGGTATTTTGGGCATGCACTGTGGAGTATCTAGTAATGTCTTGGGGGACTGTGAGGCTGTTCCACAACCTGTCTGCCTTGACGCACAAATTTTGTAGCCTACTCTCGTCCTTGCTCTTTCCTGCAGTGGTTGTAAATGCTGCACTGAGGTGCAATGAGTTTGTGCTCGGGTCATAGTTTGTTAGTCCTAAGTGCTGGTCCCCCTCCTCCAGCTGTCCTTGGACAGATGATGTTACACAGGCAGCCCAGTAAGGACAGGTGACTAGAGAAGGCTCCCTTCCCTGAGGAGCATGGAGCCTTCTTACAGATGGGAAGAGGAAACGAGGAGATGTGGGCACTAAAAACACACTGTGGTGAATGAAAACTACGAAGTGGCTCAGAACAACCAGTCAGAAGGGTAGAGAGAACGGGAGAGACGCAGGAAGAGGAAAATAAAGACAAAGTAAGGAAGGAGACAAAGGAGGCTGGTCTGAGGCTTCAGGAAAAAGGAGGGATGCCTAAGTGCAAAACTGTATTTGAGGAATCACCTGAACCAGTGGTGAAGAGTTAACATGGAAAAATTATGCAAAATATCTCTGTTAAGGAATCTGCAGTGTAGAAACTTCAGAGGCTTCCCACTCTGGAGTGCTGGAGACAAGGACAAGGATGTATGTACCTTCACATGCCAGGCTAGATAGCATCTTCTAGTTTACTCTTTTTTTTTTTGCCTTCTAGTCACACCCTTCCTCCTCTCTCACCACAGCTGCCCACGTAGCATCTTATATCTGGTTAGAGATCAGAATTTGTGACTCTTCCTTTGTTTAATCACTCCCCTCTTGAAGGAGGAAAAAAAAAAAAAGAAAAAAAAGAAGAAGCCTCATTTGTTCTTGTGTTGAGTGTTTAGCAGGAGAAACATCCTTTTTTCCACTGTTTTTTCTTCTTCTCGTAAAAAATACCTAGTGGCAGGGTTCTGTTTATTTTGGAAGAGTGCAGAGAGCTGGCTTTATGCAGGGATCTATGGTTAGGGATTGCTTTGCTTGCTAGTCAGCTTGAGAACTAGAGGCAGGCATCCAGGTGAGATAGCACAGCGGCGTGCTCACTGCTTCCCAGGTTAACCCTTTCTGCAGAATGAGCAGGTAAGTGGGTCATACTAGCCCAAGATGGAGTTACGGGCTTGTTTTCATTATAAGCTGTAAGTGTTCATAGGACACATGACTGTGTGTATTGCCTGTCATGGAAACCAAATGTCGATAACCTGTGACAGAGGAGAATTTCTCTGCTAAATCAGCAAGTCACCTCCTTTGGCTCCAGACTATAAAAAAGTGAGATATTGCGAGGTTATCAGGAGCGTGTATTAGCTTTTTTTGGCACGTAGGCGCATACTTGCATATCGTACGTGTATTATGAAATGGCTGCAGAAGCTTGAGTACAAATGGCTCTCATTGGCTATTTAATATTTTGTGTATTCTGCAGTATTTATGCACAGGTCTAAAACCAAAAACCGGTCAAAGACCAGCACAGATCAAAGTCATCATTGCCCTGAATAACTTCGCCATTGACAAAACAGTGACCTGACCAGGAGTTTAAAGTTGAGGGCGGGGTACCAGCCTGAACGCACTGCTGGTTCCATGTCCCAAATGTAAATGAAAGCTTACTGACTACAAAGGAAATAAATTCCAGTATCTGGGAGCCCAAAGTGAAAGTACACTGGCACCGTGGGGTCGCAGGTGGGAACAGACCAGATACTAAGAGAGACCAAACAAGACCACCCACCCTGACAGGGCTGCAGTCACCAGTAATGCAGCTCAGTGTGAACAGGGGCTGTGTTTCAGACTGTCACTGCAGTATGATCAGGAACAATTCACAGCAATAAATCTCATGAAAACTTTGACAAAGAACAAAAATTCTGAATGTGCTTTGACATTACTTCAGTGAGTTCTATACAATAACTTGTGAGGATGTTAAACTTGGCTGGGTTTTGTAAGGTTTCTTCATTTTGTTTGTTTTGGTTGATTTCTGTATTGTGTAGTTAGCTTTGGATACTATATTTAAATAGTAGTGCCTGAAATAATTAATCTTCAGCTTGGTTTCTGATTTGCTGCAAGCAAATAGATCCTTCTGTTTATGAAGACACAGAGGTCTAAAAGTGCACATTTCAGTGGATCTCGTTCAGGATGGCATTACAACTAGACTATTGAGTTTATTAACTGTTTTTGTATATATAGAAAAATGAGGTTGAGACTTGGCAAAAGTGTTGGAGAACGATGCTTTTTCCTAGTCTATGTAAAGCTTTTGTGTCAGTAAGGTCAAAGTCTTCTACTAGGTATAGTTTTAGTGAATTTTTCTCAGTGTGATGCCCTAATGCACTTCACCAGTGTTGTCTTGCTTCTTGGAAATAGGAGAAGCTTACTATTTTGGGATAAAGTGATTCCATTTTCTTCAGTGGCATCACACAAATGCCACTTTATAGCCTCTCTTACTTAAGGTCCAGTATAAAAGTGCAGTTTTTCAGCCGGGCAAATGGATGTATTGTTTGTCTCTTTGCAATTTTGCCATGCTCATCGCTGATACTACATAAATCAACAACAGAAAATAATACTCTCTATTCCAAGCTGCAGGAGTGGCAGCCTTTAAATTCTGTGAAGACTAAGACTTGACCCCATTCAGCTCTGCTTCTAAGTTTCTGCTTTTGAGTGGCAGCAGTCCTTCAAGTGGTAGTGAGCGGGGATGATGCTGATGCCTTGGTGGATGGCAGATGGGAAGGAATTCTGGAAGGAGCAGTAGGAAATGTCCTGCAAAGAGAGCCATGGTATCTACTCCCTCATCTTTCCCTGCTAGGAGATTCTTACTGTAGGCAGGTGGGAGATCTTCCCTTTTGACCTCTTAAGAGCACTGCAGGATGAGAGATATGACGACACCCAGGGAAACCTGTTACTAGTTAGAAAAAAAAAAAGGGGGGGAAAAAAAAAAAAAAAGGGGGGGGGGGGGGAAGATGGTTTCTTTGTTTTATAACATTGCTTTTTGAGGCTCACTCATTCCCTTGAGGCTTATGCTGGGTGGAAGATCAAGATAATTCTTATTAGCTAGATAATGTTTGCTGCTCACAAGGTTAAACGCATTGGCAGTAAATTTTTCTGGGTCCAGATGATTGTCGTGCAAAATCCATTACTGATTTCAGTAATAGCTGAGGAGTTGGGCAGTCTGTCCGTAGGTGTATCATTTGGAAGGTGTCCTGTGTAACAAAACATGCCAACATTTTTACTCTTTTCGGTTTCTTAATAATATACTTTTTGGGAGTCTTGTTACTTGCTCAGTAGATTTCCTATTCACTGTTGAAGAGTAAATTTTTTTTTTTTAGCTTATTTTAGTAGTGTTCGTAGGTTTTCCAGTTCTATCCAATTACTTAAAATCTGTTTTCATAGTTGTTCTTTTCAAAATGGTTAGTACAAATAATAAAAGGTAGCTTTTAGTGTGTGTGTGTGTGTCTAGGTTATTGATGGAAATAGGCTTATATAACTTATCTTCTTTTCCATTCCAAGGAAATACAAATCATTCATGCTATCCTGCAGCAGCAACCACTTCAGAAGGAGCTAATGGATACCTGGGTAATGCCCAGTGGTATGTTATATCCAGGAAACATATTCCATGCGTGAAATTGGCATCCTGAAAAAATCCTATGAAGAGGGATTCCCTGCCTTCCTGGTGATTTGTAACACAGGTTGCAACCTTTCTATAGCTGCTGTAAATGCTTACCTACATGGTAGTAGCTATGGGATGCAAGGAAGAGTGTGCTTGATCTGACAAAGAAATGAAGCTTGGTTCTGCAAGACAGTAACGTAGTGGCTGCACTTCCAGCTGCTTTGTTAATCTGGTCAGCAGACTAACTTGGATAGGGAGGAAACGGAAGAAGCATTATAGGTATACCATTTTCGGTAAGCTATAACAGCAGTGCGCAGTTGTTACGCTAAGTGGGTGTCAAACAGAAGTAAAAGATGAGATTTGCTACCTGTGAGCGTATAGGAGTGTGGTTTTGAATGCTTCAGCAGGCATTTTCAAGTAAGCTGCTGCTGTAATACAAGAGAAGAAGAGTTAGGTGCTTGTAAAGAAAAAGAGTATGTGCTTGCAGACAGCCCAAGTAGCCCTCTATGAATTTGGAGGCATAAAATTAAATACCTGGACTTGCGGAATTTACAAAAACTATAGTACAATACAGGTAACTTTAAATGGGCTTCCACTGGTAACTTGTCAGGAATCTTATGGTCATAATTAAATAGTATAAAATGCTGCAGGTATCAGCCTCTTTCCTTTAATGTGGTAACATAGCCTAGAGATGCTGTGGATTCCAGCAAGCAATGCTCTATCTGAAGTAGAAAAAGCAATTTGAATGAGAATGGGGCTTTGCGTGCTAGAGCCTGCAATTTCTCTCTGCCTCACCTCCATAGTAGAGATGAAGTTGGCTCCCAGCCACATCATAAAACTCCCATGGGCACTGACTACTGAAGAGAATTAGCATTGCTAAACACAGCTTGCTGCCTACCACTAAACATGCAGCTGAGATGGAGAAAGGCAGCAAGCTAGCTAAGTCAGAGTTTGCTCACCTCTAATGTGAGATTTGAAACCACTGGAGGAGAAGGGCTTTCAGTCTGAAGCAAAACTGTCTGTGGGTCCTGAGGTCGGAGGGACGGGGGATGTCGTGTCAGCTAAGAGAGCCGCTCACGATGCACTGACTTCTGCTGGTCGTCAGCAGTCCGGCAGCCCTGGGGAATTGGGTTTCCTCTCGGGGCAGGAAGTGCTCCTTCTGCAGGAAACGGCCAGTTTATGATGATAAAAGTTAAAGGGGCTGCTCACAAACAAAAGGGCGTTGTGTTGAATTTGATGTGCAGAGATCGTCTGTGGATGAGTGTTACTGATTCAGTACTGAGGGAAAGTGTCTGCCTGACAGGAAGGGTGGTCTCGAGCTACTACACAGGTGCACCCCAGGCCATGGTTATCTTGCATTTTGTCAGTGAGACACCAGCTCGTCAGGAAGGACACTCTCTTGAGTTGAGATTTGTTGAAACTTGTGCTGTCTGTAGCCTCTGAGTGTCAAGGGGTGCTACCTGAGTAGATTTTCAGAGACTCTTACCCTCTATTGGGAGATTCCTTTAGCACAGTTCACTGAACAGTCTTTAAATGTGAAAGCCCTTGCTTGTTGACTGTCTGCCCTGGTACTTGAATTGGAGAATGGCAGGATAAAAAGGTTTCTAGTGCCGTCCTTTTTGTGATTATTCATCTTCTCCTGCCCCAAAATAGATCCTTTGACCTAAACAAGCTGCATACATTTGCTATTCTTGAAGGCAGTTCTTGAAGGGTGAGGATGTGAAAGCATCCTGATAGAGCTTGCATGGAGAAATAGATATTACGGCCTTACTGGGTTACTGCTCGCTTGTGGAGCTAAGAAGGAATGTCCAGCAGACAGCTTGTCAAATATGCTTTGTCTTTCCATCTCCTGCCTTTTGTTTAAGACATCTGTGTTTCTTTTTCTCTACTGTGAGATTCACTTCCAATAATGACCACACCAAAAGAGCAGATGCCAAGATCTGTTTCAATGTCTTAGCCAAAAGTTTAGTAGAGAGCGGGTAGGGAATAAGCATATGTTTTTAGCAAGTGGAAAAATGTCATAAAATATTTCTTTTTTCCCTGTTTGCGTACAGTACCAGGTTAAGGTGCCTTCTGGAGTGAGCATGAGGCTACCCAAAATGAAGATAAAACCTTTGTATATAAAAGGTTTATCTCACCAAAAGGTTTATCTCACCGTCTCTTTCAGCATTAACTTAGATGTAGCAAATGCGTTCGTGTCTGAGTTGCAAAAAATGTGCCACGTCCAAAATAACTTCTGTATTAACACCCGCCCATTTTCCTCATGGTGGTTCCTGTATTGTTGAACAGATAAACATGCTTTCCTTTCTTGTTTCTTTCTCTCCTCCCTGACCAGGAGGAAGAGGATGACAGCGCAGGCACAGAAATGAAGATCCTGAGAGGACACTGTGGACCTGTGTATAGCACGAGGTTTCTTTCAGACAGTTCGGGGCTCTTATCTTGTTCTGAGGACATGTCCATCAGATACTGGGACCTCGGAAGTTTTACAAACACTGTCTTGTACCAAGGCCATGCCTATCCTGTCTGGGATTTGGATATTAGCCCCTGCAGCCTGTACTTTGCCAGTGGTTCCCACGATCGCACTGCAAGGCTCTGGTCATTTGATCGGACGTACCCGCTGCGAATATATGCAGGCCATTTGGCGGACGTAGACTGTGTCAAGTTCCACCCCAATTCCAACTACTTAGCGACGGGCTCCACGGACAAAACTGTGCGCTTGTGGAGCACTCAGCAAGGCAACTCGGTGCGTCTTTTCACCGGGCACCGTGGCCCCGTGCTAGCGCTTGCGTTTTCTCCCAACGGTAAGTACCTGGCATCAGCAGGTGAAGACCAGCGGCTAAAGCTGTGGGACTTGGCGTCAGGAACTCTTTACAAAGAACTGAGGGGGCACACGGACAACATAACCAGCCTTACTTTTAGCCCCGACAGTAGTTTAATTGCTTCAGCGTCGATGGACAATTCAGTCCGGGTCTGGGACATTCGGAACACTTACTGCAATGCCCCTGCAGATGGGTCTTCCAGTGAACTGGTTGGTGTATATACCGGACAAATGAATAATGTACTGAGCGTACAGTTTATGGCCTGTAATCTTCTTCTAGTGACTGGAATTGCACAAGAAAATCAGGAACATTAATTTTTTTTTTTCTTAGGGAAGTGGGTGGGTGTATTGAATGCCAGAGTCCATTGCAAGCTGAGATTACTGACTGTGAAACACTCTTCTTCCTCTACCCCCTTGAAAGGCATGTTCAGAGTGATGCAAATGCTTTAAAATGTCTTGCCTACAAAAAGGCCTGTGCTGTTGAACGGAATAAGGAAAAAAGGTGGAGTGACGAAAATATGTATACGTTCTAATCTTATACTTGTAGGGATGGGGAAAAGGGGAGGAAATCCAGTAGCTTGGGGAAACCGAAAGCCTGGTCCAGACAAGTGAAACTGCCAACCAGATAAGCTGCTGATCTGCACTTAAATATCCTGCATTGATTGATGGGCACATCTTACCTACTGTTAACTGAGGCTTGAGTGTGTGGAGAACTACTGGCACAGTGTTTTTTGTTTTGTTTTGCTTTTGTTTTCCTGGTACCGCAGAGGACCAGCATTTTAAGACCCTTCTGTTAAAAGAACATTATGTATTTTCTACAGTGAAAGTGGTCCTAAATATTACAGCTCCCTATAGCACTTCTGGAATATTTTGGACTAGCTAAGTAGAAAATACCATCTTTCTTTTTAGTAAGGGAATGGAAATCTGACCTCAGTTGGGGCCCATCTCTGCATTGTCATTTGGGTTTGGTTCCTGGTACTAGCTGTGATATTTCTATTTATGTTCCATTAATTAGGGATCTTTCTAAATCTGGTTGCACTGTGTTTTGAGGATGGGAGGACAGTGGGGGTAGAGCGGTGGCTTTAAGGGTAATAAACGACTTGCCTTGTCTGGAGGGAGGGCGCAATAGAACTGAAGTGGCTAAGTTTGGACTCCTAATGGAAATGGGGCATGTCAATCCACCACTGCACCTCACAGAAATATTTCCGTAAATGGAAGTTGGCAGTCTAGGGAGAGGGGGACGGGGAGAAAGAGACACACAAAGTGACATGGGAAAAAATAGTATTACTAAATTATTGTATGTACACAGAGGCAGCTCTGCCGGTGTTGGATTTTTCTCAAAATGTTGCAATATCAGTTTCATGAACACTTTGTGAGATAAATCATCAGCATTTACAACAAGGATCTGCAGAAAAAGCACGTTCTAGTTTGTCATTTGGAGAGATTAAATATTTCTGCTTTCTGGAAAGAGTTATTTTGTATTTTGTTTTCTATTAAAAGCATTTAGTTTAAAAAAAATAAAAATGGTTTGGTCCCTTTCTGGGAAAGTTGCTCTGACTTGCATGGGAAGGAGAGGGCAGGAGCATGCTTCTCCTACACTGCTTGAGCCAGAGCCTGTTTGGCACTTGGAGGCTGAATCTGGTGGTCTCGCTCACTTGGTGTGTGCTGTTCGATATCCCCCTACTTGCTTTCCGCAGAGCTGACTTCGCAGGTCATGGAGTGGGGTATTGACACAGCTTTGTAGATCAGCTGAAATGCACGTGGAGGATCTAGGTACCCCCTGAGGCTGACACTGTGGACCAGAAGGCCTCATTCTGTAGCGCTGCATGACCTTTACTTCGTGGTTTGATGTGTCTCTTTTGAGCAAAGGCACAATCGTAATATCTTCTAGACAGGCTGTCAGTGTTAAATGATAATTGACTTCCCTCAGAACTTCTGGACTTTTCATGAGAGAACTCTCTTTAGAACATCCAAACAATCGTAAGAGTTTAGATGACAGCTCACAATTGCCTTTTCTTTTTTTGTCTACTTAGGTTGGTAAATGACCAAAACTTTTTATCAGAAGAGTGTAAAGTGTTCATCCTTTCTGAGATTAGTAACAGTGTGTGCTGTGGCTCAGCTCTGTGAGTACCAGAAACCCCTCTGTACGCTTGGCATTGAACGGCACTGCTAATCTTCTGACGGATGGATATCAAAAGTGTGAAGCAGCTCAACAATCCCAGACCAGGATCAGGCATTTTGAAAAAAACAGTATGGGAGATGGTTGTATTGCTGATGCTTTGTGCTATGCAGGTCTCTAGAGACACCTTCTCCCTCAGAACTATTGAGCTTATGCTGCTTACCAGACTAACTGCATTGTATTCGTCAACCTGCAGTAATCTCTATGGTTGTTTTGAGTAGTTTTGCTCGATTCTGTAGGTTCTAGCCCAAAGATTTCATTGTGAAATGACTGCTCTTCTATCATAGCAAAGTATCAAAGTGCTTGGCTGAATGCCTGTGTGAATATCTAGGAAGGATATGGCTCACCATGTTCACTGGAACTCATTTTGCTGTTTGTTGCCATATGTCCTGAGCAGTGTTTAGATTTAAAGCAGCTGGACTTTTGGTCCTGAAGTAAAGCAAACAGCAATCAAAAGGCGGGGGGGGAGGAGGGGAGTGAGGTAGGCAGAGAACAAAGTTTCCCTTTAACATCTTTACTTACTTCTACAGTGGAATTGGTCTTTTTATTAGTTGGGTTATTCTGAAGTATTTTGCATACAGAAATGACAAGCGAGAGTAAAGAGACTTCGGAAGCAAATCCTATTATACATACATAGGCTAAAAGATGTAGAAGTGATTTCTAAGGTGTTGGAAAAACAGTATCACTAATGCGCTTCAAACCTATCAACTTTTATATACTGTGTGGACAGTTTTTGGTGCTTATGGAATGTAGATGTTTGAAGGCAGGAAGCCAGGAAATAATCTAGACTATAAGAAATGTCTGCAATGGATTGACATGCTGAATTTCAAGGCAGAACTGGGAGGAAAGTATGAGTGGTAGGAAGGAATACCATTAAAACTAGCAAAATTTGGACCATAATCTCTAACTCTGTAGTTGAGAAATAAGTCTGCATTTGCACAGACACCTTCCTTATTCTATTCTAAATATGTATCATAAAAAACACAAAAGCATTTAGGTTGACATAGTTAAGCACTCAAAAAAGCATCACAGCAGGGACTGTTGCTGCATGTGAGTCTGTGAGTAACGCAGTTCTCAGTCATGTAACCGGGTACTCCTTCCCCTCCAAAGCTCTGCTCACTTCATGCGCCTCCTGGACAGCGCACAGTGGACCGGGCACTGCATGGTATCAGCCAGTGGCTAACAGGAGGTAGTCAGAGAAAGAGGGCATGTAGACAGCGATCCTTCCATGGTTTACACGCTCCTATCTTCTCACAGTTACTGTTTGTTGTTTTTTGGGATTTTTTTTCTAGTAGACCTCCAGAGCTGCAGGCTATGTATCTGCAACAGCTGCTGATGGATTTAGTTTCCAGTAATTTTGTCTCATCCCTTTTATTAATCAGCTATATACTTGTAGTTTCGACAGTTTGCTGCAGCAAGAAGTTCTACACCTTGATTTTATGAGGGGGGGAAAGTATTTCCTTGGTTTTGACATCCATTATCTGATAATTTTGTTCTGTTCCTTAACCTCTTGAATTGATAAAAGCAATGAACAGCAAAACACCCTTTCAAAATGTGTCGGGTAGTCCAGGCCACAGTAAATATAGACAAAGTTGAGGTACAAGTCCATGCTTAGTCACTGAATAATGATGAAAGGAAAGGGTATTTGCTCTAATAAACAAACTGCTACACCCATTCACAGGTCTACGTTAAAGTTGCCCTTCCCACTTTTAACACTGGCATCTCCCGAGCAGTATGCTGCTACGTTGTTCAGTCTAAACGTCTTAACTTCCCGAATGGTGAAGTTCATCCTATTCCTCTCCATTCTGGTTCCTTTGTGAAAAAGCTGTCTCTTACAACCGTCTTTTAAGTCTAAAAACATTTTACAGAAATGATATTTCCATTAACAGATCCTTCGGGTTCGCCAAGAAAAATAAAAAGGACTTCAGGCCATGTTGCTAACCTTGTTTCAACTGTTGCTGACTTTATTAGTCCTCCAGGCTCAGTGGGTTCTTCAGCAAAGTCCTGAAATGGCCTTCCTTCTGAGCGGTGTCTAGTTGCTTGCGGTGAGCCAGGCTCTAAAACTGTACCATTACAAGACACCGATGTGACAGTTAAATTAACTGCCTGGATGTTCCTCGCCAAAGACTATCCCATCATGCTGCACGTTAGCCATGGGGTTTTTTTAGAAGTACTGGATAGGAGCCCAAACTGACTGAAATAACTCAACAATGCTCACCATGCTCAATGTATTTCAAGTACAAAATACTGGTAAAATTCATCTCCGGACTGGTAATCTTTTTTAACAATCTTAAACATGCATCTTGCTTTCTGTTTCCTGGACACTGCTATAGAACAGCACTGAGCAGCAGTACAGAGAAGGTGGTATATTCTAAGTGCCCAGTTTAAGACAAGGCGTTATCCAGTGTGTCTGTCATCCTGCAGAAATATTCTCTCGGGATGGTGAAATTCTTGAACAAGGCAGCTGTGGAAGCTATTTGTATAAGTTGATATCATAGGTGTTACTCTATAACTAAAACGTGCATCCTGTTTTCAAAGAGGAGAAGGGATCAGCTGCATTAAGCTGAGGATTAGACGAGGCAGAAAACTTCTTCAGAAAACTGCTTTATTGGTAGCCCTGCTTTCTTATGTAGTCCAGATCTTTGCAGTTCCATTTGGGATAAAATTATCTTCTCTTTGCACAGGTTTGTGATCTTCAGTGAAGTCATGATCCTCTGTTTATGACAAGCCTGATAACAAAAATATTTTAGCATATACAGCCAGGGGTCAGCTAAGAACAGGACTTTATGGTGTTCGGTGCTGTACAAGCATACCAGCACATGGGCAGTGCTCCTCTGACACTTTGCCTGAGAAAAGGAGGAAGAAACTCCATGTGAATCCCTCTACCCTGCTGTCAAAGGGAGGAGGTGTACCGGTATCGCTACCCCAGCTCTGGAGAATGGGATGGCAGGAAGCGCAGAAGCTATAAGTGTCAGGACACAAGACTAGGATCATGATGGTGTCCACTTCTACTTCTTTGCTATCGCTTCTTCCCCCCACCCAGTAGCGATGCTTCTGGTCACGCTGCTACACATCATGCAACACCGCTGGCTCCAGCAGCCTTGGTAGGGGAGCAGGGCTGGTCAGGCAGCTTGTTGAAATAATCAAGCTGCCTTCCTTGCTCGTAAATGGTCTGTAAATATTTCCTTAATCAAGCCTAGGGTTTGGTTTGGTTTGGGTTTTTTTTCCTGTGGCTTAAACTTGTTTAACAGAGGTAGGCTGTAGCATACTGAACTACCTGTTTCCATCTGAGAGAAGCCTTTCATCTTGTGATATTCTTTGGGATATTCAGGGGATATCCTGAAGCCCTCGCCCCTAATTTGGAAGGTGCCAGATCAGACTCTACTTTCGCTTTTACCCTTAGGCAAGCAGGCTACCTAGACACCAGTGAGGGCCATAGCTCTATTCAGTGGCTTTCTGCTGAAGCATCCCAAGGCTGGGTTGCACCTGAGTCTCAGGAAGTTCCTAAAAGCGATGGATAGAGGAGAAGTAGGTGGACACTAAGGGGAACAAGGCCACTAGATAACAAACCACTCTTGCCAGAAGGAGTTTCTTGGTCTCTGGACAGCACTGATAGTAACTGTCCACTCTCATGTCTGTGTTAGGCCAGCTCTGGACCTGGCTTTGCAGTAGCTAGTGATGCTTCATAGTTCATGGAGAGAGAAAGGACAGTGCAAATAAGGGCAGAAACTGCCGTGTGCTTGCTGCAGTGATAAACTGGGGTCATGCTGTAAGACAACCCCAGACAAACTAGCGCCAACCGCATCTGGAGGATGGCCATTTGTCTGGCATCCAGAAAAGTACAGCAAAACATGTGTAATGACAACTTGCCCTTTAGAACTAGCACAAATCCTTCCAGAGCTCCATGTAGTTCAACACCAGAAAGCAGCCAAGCCCAAACCATTAGCTCAGGCATCCCGAGGTCTGGAGTTGTGAGCACACATGCAACTTTGCAGTATTTTAGGTTAACACATCACAACTTCAACCCATTGCTGCAGTTGAAACAAGGCATGTTTGCACAGCTTTTGCTTATTTTTTTGTATTGATGAGCAGCTTAGCTGGAGACTTATGTGCTAGACTGCTGTTGCTTTTGCCATTTTTGCTTAAGGCAATAGCAGAGCAATCTGCATGTGGTAAACAAACTGGAAAAGAATAGCCAGAATTTTAGGCGCTCTCTTCCCTCCTGGCAACTCTACTCCACTAGTGCAAATATTTCATGACCACTTAGGATGACTGTATAACCATCTGTGAGTCTGGGGGTTGTTGTGTTTTTTTACACTATTTTTTTTCCCCAGAAGCAAAGCCTAAAACAAACTGGAATGTAAAGCTCTGCTGCATCTGAACTTCCCGTCACCTTTACCAGTCAGACCTCCTTATCCTGGAGGAGGTAGGGGGTGCTTGCCTTTCTTTTTTTTCAATTACTTATCCATAATTATTTATTACTTCTCCAAAGTCTCTCAAGAGAAAACATGCCTTCCTGAAGCATTGTTTGTGTCTGTACGGATTGTTTTATTGCGAGCACGTGGTGCTTCTTACCTGCAAAATTTTATCGATAGATCACCTCAAGCATCTCGGTGACATCTACGTGCAGGGATGCCAGAGCCCCACCCTGCACGCCTCGCTGCTCGAACGGCGTGCGCTCCTCTGGCTTGGGTGCACTGTGCACCTGGAAGTGGGAACTGCATGCTTCAGTCAGGTTTAATTTCACGATGGAGATGTTTCTTTTGCCTTCAAAGGGTACTGTGAAAGAAGATGTATTGCGGGATTTCAATGCTCTGTGTTGCTTTTTTACTGCTTGCTTCACTCGATACAAAAGCTTTTGTCCTGCAGCGCCCGGTTGTTTCTCCTTGCAGATGCAGAATGCGCCACAAAACTATTTCAGTATCATACAATAACTAAACATAAATTTAGCATTTGCAGTTTAATCTACAACATATAACCCCATCAGCTTTCATACACCCAATCAGATAACCTGGGGGACAGCACAGGCTGGGCAGGACAGCCCGCAGCACCTGAAGCTTTTCTGGAAGACATAAACTCGCATCTCTCTCAACTTTCCTGAGCGTGCCCTTCTCGCGGTGCTTGCACCTGCCTCCCTTTCACCTGTATCCTCCCCTGCATTCACTGGGTTTCCCCCCCGCACCTTCCCGTGCCCGGCAGGGGAAGGGGGCCCGGGCTGCGGTGGGTTTGGCAAGAGCCCCGGCCCTCGGTATTGCACCCAGGCCGGAAGTTTGCTCTCTGTACTGCGTCCCAGACC
>NW_009203999.1:0-10885 GCF_000690835.1 Fulmarus glacialis
CCCCCTCGGGCCGCCTGCGAGACGATGCCGCTGAGGGAGGCACCTGCACCGGGCGGGTTGTCGTTAATCCTAGAGAGCTGCTAGGTCATCACCAAAAAAAACCCGACACATCAGGACCCGGGAATTTAAAAAAAAAAAAAAAACACAAAAACCTGAGCGGAGTATCACACCTGCTGCACGTCTGGCTGAGGAGACCCCGCTGACAAGCTACGAGGAGCCCCGCGGTGAAGCCAGGCTGCCGGGATCAGCAAGGCCGGGGTCCAGCACAACAGGCTCGATGAATCCCCCCGCGCCCTCCTAAACCAGGTATTGATCCAAGAGCGCGTTGGTGCTTAGTGTAAGCACTGCCGAAACAAACGCCCCCCTCCTCAGAAGCCAGGAGAGGGGCCTCGTTTTTATCATCACCTCTCTGATTTACTGCCCAAAATAGGTATCCTTGAGGCACAGTAAGCCTAGCATAACTCCTGCCTTGCTCTGCTCCCCTGAGCTCCCAGATGTTCTGAATTCTCCACAGAAAAGCGCACAGCAGGTCAGCTAGATGGGTATCAATAGATTTTGTGGCGTCTTTCACAATGGAGAATGGCTGGGAAGGCCTCACTAGATGTAACTATTTGTTCGTGCAAATACACAAAGCGGCTCGCATTTAAAATAATTGCTTTCAGGCTGCTTCACAGGTCTAGGGAAGAAAAAACCTGAGCATTTAAATGCGTTATTCAGGGATCCGTGCTGTCACTGTACAGTTCTCAAGAGATGAAAAAAACATTAACTGAATATAAAGGCCTGCTCTGCAACTCCACAAGCCCCAGAAATTTCTGCCTACCTATTCTTTTTTCTTCCCCATCTGATCACAAGAGCAGACTGATTCCTATTCCTATGCTCTGTTGCATGGCAGCCTGCAAATGAATGCATAACACTCACCTTGGGAGATTAAACCAGACTATTGCACTTTTATGGCATTTACCATGTGCTTAGTCCAAGCATAAATGATGATGGTCTAGGTGCAGCAGCAGGTCACTGTAGTGCTTGTGCAGCATAGTGGAGGAAGCATCTGCTTATGTTTAAAGCGATCAAACCTGAGAGAAAATTGCTTGGTTTTAAAAATACAAATGGCATGGTTCTAGAGGTTAGAGCAAAGTTAACAGGGCTCTTGGTCACTGAAGAATCAATGCAGCAGCAGGTCTTGTCAAGAGAAATGCAATTGTAGAATAACAGAAACTTTGAAAATGAAACTGCTTCAGAAAAACACAGATCTTCCTAGCACTACTATTTTCATTCTGCCAAAGCTGACATACTCTTTTTCTTCTGAAAAAGAATCCTGTTGAACTTTTTTTTTTTTTTAGGATTTTACCTGAAAGCCACAGCAGGGCAGATTTATTGTGCATAAGGTTAGAGTTTAGTTTGTCACACCCCACAGAGCTCACCACTGCAGTGTAAATAAACCTATCTTTTCCCTTCCCCAATCCTCATTTATTAGCCCACCTTCCCACCCACACGTTTACAAGCAGTACCCGCTACCTGTCTGAGTAAAGTTTAGGCTAAAAGCCATCGAAGCCCTGTAGACCTTCCCCCATAATGACTCTCCCAGACCGCCTGGCTACAGTCCCAAACCCTGAGGAATACCTACATTTTCAAATGAGACATAGGTGACCAGTGTAACTTTTTCTAACACAGAAAAACTGTGTTCATTTTATCGTTTTCTTAGAAAAATGTAACATTGCAAGTTCTGTTAAGATAGGCAGCTGAAGGCAAAACGACATTTCAAGGCACAGAGTATCTATAACCTACATTCAACACCCATTTTAAGGATCCTGAAGGACATTCAACTTGCATAAAAGCATCAGTAGATAAAACCCAAGACTAGATACTGGGAGCACAAGCAGCTCCCTGGCCCAGTAAGAGCATTTTATACCAACCCCAGCTTTGTGCAAACCACCACAGCTAGCATAGGGAGTTGTGGTCATAAGTCTTAGTTAAATAACACCATCAAAAATAGCCCTCAGGAACTCCCAAATGTTTCCTGGAAATGTATCTGCATAAAAGCAGGCTAAACGGTCTTGTTTAAAGGCAGTCCGTAAGCTTTTTAAAGATAGCTTGTCCAGGAATATTTTGAGTGGTTCCCTTACTTACAATAGAGAGGATGCACAATACAAGACTTGGAAGACTGCAGAAGGTGCATCCATTCACACATACAGAGGAGGGATTTAGGGGGAGGGAGGAGAGTACTGGGATTACAGAGTCACAGTGCTTAACATGACATCGAGATCTTCTGGACTTACGGCAGGAACCCATCTGCCTAACCTTCAGGGAAGCAAAAGAAATGAAAAATCAGATCCTCTCCTGTTTGCTTAGTAGCAGGTCTTGCTCCATCAGAATGGACACGGGAAGAGCAGAAGGCTAGACTGGGCGAGGGAAGCGTCCATTCTCTGTTGCAGAGAGGGCCTCAGTACGGCTGCTGGGCTGTCTTGCTCAAGTCAGGCCACTGTGGAGGGCCATCCTGTTGATCAATTGGCTCATAGGTGCTGCGATCCCGGCCTGCACGGGTGACACCTGAATGGAGATGGAAAAGAACAAGCTTGGGGAAAAAAACAAAAGCACAAGAACTGAATCCCCTAGAAGAAACCAACGGCTCAGGAGCACACCACATTAGCTGCTCTACCAGATCCCCAGCACTTGTGTTCTGTGATCCTCACTACACAGGCAGGAGGTAAGAAAACTCATCCTTCCAACAAAGGCAAAATAACTGAGACACATTTGAACATGCATCTTCATTCCTTGAGAACTGTTCTCTTAGTAGCTGTGTGGAAAGCAAGACCCACAGCACTGCATAGCAGCATAACAGGCTCCTGTAACAGCATATTTCAGCAAGATCAAGTTTATGAGATCTAGTAGAAAAATGAACAGACAAAAACAGAAGCAGCAGGAACCACAGCTAGCTGACAGCATAGATTTAAGGGCGTGATTCATCCATGAACCACTCTTCCCAACAACGCAGCTATGCCTCAAGTGTGCCACACCATGGCACTAAATTTAAATCCAGCAGTGCTCCCAATTGCACTATGAACAATTTGCCTGTGGTACAAGAATGTTACAAAATCATGTTTCTGTCCAGGGGATGAGCAGGGAAAGGAGACAGACAGACAGAGAATATGCATGGAAAGCTCTTATCTATACGTCAGGCATCTGCCATGGCTAGAAAGCAATCTGAATCAAAGGTGGGCACCAAACCATATCAGAGGCTTGTTCTATGCAGCAAGGATGCTGCCAAGCAACAACAACAAATTTTGCGTGGAAAGAAAACGAGACAGAGAAGACTAGGAAAAATGCAACACTGTTAGGTTCAAAAGGAAAATGCCAGACAGGAAAATGAGAGAGGAAATTTGTCAGCCACATTCGACAAAACAACAGCACACGGTTTGTACTGAAAATCTTGTGAGAAAGACAGTTCAGAAGAGGATATGAAATGACAAAGTGTCTGAATTCCAACCTGTGCCTGAGAGAAGACCGTGTTGCCTGTGCCCATGTTGGGATAGTGTGGTTGAAAAGGAGCGCTCCCAACTTCCAAGCAAAGGGATGAACTCCTCAATGATACCTACACTTCCCACGGGATACAACTGTCAAATCCCAGTTACAAGCACAGTGAGCAGCTAATAAAAATTGGCACAAATATGGCCCACAGCAAGGCAATGCAGTTGACTCACAGACCTTCTGACTCATTTAAGACAGATGTGTCTGGCATTTGCACAAGTAGCTGATGGAGAAGACATCCACATTCCACTAGCAGAGAGATGCAAATAGTACACAGCACCCCAAACCATGGTTTCCTTCCATGGCCTCTCTTCCTCTGCAGGTATTCACCTCTTTTCACAGGAAGCATTATCTTCTTTGCTAGCACCAAAGCAGCACAAGCGACAGCTTTCAAACACTGTAATGCAGTTATACCATCCTTTGTCGTGCACAGACTTCTTAGGAAGGCAAAAAGGTAACTGTGCCAGGCTGCTAGTTTTGCCAGGGTGAACTCCCACACAGCAAACAATCCCTGGCAGCTGCCCCAGCATGAACTAGCACCAGGCATGCTTGACAAAGCTGACTGAGACCCAGAACATCCAGCCACAGCCCCTTCTCTCTGGCAAGGCTGCCATATTATCATTAGCAAGTACAACCAGGAGAAGAATGAGTGCCTCCAGGCAAAGTCCCAGGAGGTAAACACCAGTCCCATTTTCCAGTTGAGGAAATGGAGGTCCAAAGCAATCAAGGGAGGTAGGACATGAGGCCCAGAAAAAGCATGGAGTTAGAAATCCAGCTTCTTTCCCTCTCATGCATAATCCATCCCCAGAGGGGATGCTGCCTCTACTTTCCCCCAGAAGGAAAAAAAAAGGTTGGCAAAGAGAGAAGGACACCCAAAGGCTTCCAACAAGCACACACAAATGCAGGAGGAGGAAGAGAGGAAAAGCCTCTCAGTTATATTGAGTAAGAGAGACTGCAGTGGTATCAGTACCATTGTGGGCAAAATGGCTGTCAGACGAGGACTCCAGGTCTGCAAGGGAAGAGAGGAAGAATGTAAATTTAAGGCCTAAGACACACCAGAACCACAAAATGGGAGAACAGACATGAACAAGAGAGAGAGAGAGAGAGAGAGCACCCCCCTCCCTGGAAAGGGGGGCAGAATCCAGCTGCACAGAGCTGAGGCTGAAGGGTCCAAAGTGCAAGGCAGTCTCCCTAACACCAGAGGAGGTGGCCCACACTGACGTGGAGGCAGAGGAAGCATCCTACCTATGTTAAAGGTGTACTCTCCTCCACGCTCCCGATACATTCGATACACCAAATAGCATGACACAGGTTTGAGGAGGAGGCTGAAGATGGCCATGCCTATACTGAAACGCTTCTCATCAGTGAGATAGTTGTTTGGAGGGTAGAAGATAGAGATGTGAATGATGTCTGTGAGGACTGTAAGCAGCAGGCCAGTCAGGAACTGGAAACAGAGAATGGGACATGAACTGAATAGGGGATTAACCACTAGGAGTAAGTCAGTTATAGCATCTATTTCCTGCAAGATCCATCTTCACACAGTCATGCCTTCACCCCAGTATCACACATTACTAACCCTTGACACGGCCCCATGTAGACAGACATTCCTAAATGAATGATCTTGTATTTCGTGCATTTTCTTCACATCTGTCAGACACCTTCTCGTGATATGCTCCAGGATTGTTTATTTTTGCTTGCCAATCTCTTTAATGTTCAGAGAAGGGTTTTATAAAGCCCCTCCAACTCAAGCATATTAAACGCTTTGAGTCCTCCTCTGGCATTACAAGTCACAACAGCAGGTAAAAAAAGTAAGAGTCAAGTATGCCTCACCTCTGAGAAGCAAAATAAGTGATAGCGAATGCTTCTCACCATGGTTTACAGTGCTTATAGATTTATATGCGCTCTTAAAAAAAAAACCAAAACAACTCAAACAGGGAATTTGACTTGTTCACTGCTGTACTGGGAACAGCTGAAAATCATCACTGACTCAAAGAAGCGGTCTCTGCCCTCCACCCTCTCCCTGAGCAGCCTGGTGGAGGCAGACACCCTCACACTCACCATCATGACGGCATCAAGGGAATCTCGCTGCACAATGGCCCAGATTCCCACTGCCAGGATGCTGAAATTTCCCCAGGCATAGGAGGCTGGAAACATATAATTCATGCATCCCCTGCCAAACAAGACAAAAAAAAACCCAGCCCGCATTCACAATAAGCCTGCAATAGTTTGTTTGCATTCATCCCTGTTCCCATACAAACACCTCACTCTTAGATTTAGGACCTTCTTGCACACAGACAGGCACAAACAGGGAATGCTGACTCCCCGAGAATATCCCATTCCTAGTTTGAAGGAATACCCTCTTTTCACCCAGGCCAGGCCAGTTACCAATCACTCACCACACTGTGAGCAGCCAGTGTACCAGAATGATGGCCTACGAAAAAAAACAGAGAGGAAGACAGGTCAGCAAGTTGGGAGAACTGTGGGAGGATCAACATGAAATGACACCATCTTGTTTCCGAGGGACAGGTGGAAGAGTGCCCTGGACCCATGAACCAGTGCAGAAAGCTGGCGTACTAACTGGGAAAGTGAAGACAGTGAAGACAGTGAACCCATTTTTCTCTGCTTCTCTTGCTGAGTATTTCCTGTGGAGCTACACTGCAGTCATTCATTATTGTTGTCATCTCTGTCGACAGTTGATTCAGGGCCCACTTAGTCTTTTCTAAATGGGTTATTGATTTTGGAACTCCAGAAGAGTTTGTACAGAAAGCCGGGCAATCTGATTCACACTATGCTAGCAGTTTATACATGACCAAGCTGGCATCCCATCACCAAGAAGTCCATGCAAAGTCATGCCTGCAGCTCCCCGCAATCTCACTCCAATCCTCAGTAAATCCTTTTACCTCCTTCCAGTCTGTTCAGAGCAGTGGTTCAACCTCACTGCCGTATTAACAGACCTGAAGGCATCTTCTAGGTACCGGAGAACCTGATTCTGCCAGTACACAGCTCTTTTCATTCCCAGTGAAGCCACCAGGACCCAAATGCCAGCAGCGCCCTAAGTAGCAATAAGATAATGCTGTCACAGATTCTGTACTTTGCAAATGTCCTTAATGATCCTGATCCTTGTGCTCAAGGGGAGAAATCCAAGAAGAAAGCATCTTACTGTAACAAGTGACACAAGGATTCTCTTCACCAGCACTTGACATTCCTGTAACCAAGGAGACATACTCTACATGTTTATTAAGACAGCAAATGGGAACAAGAATATACCACTTCAGTTCTTCTTCTATACATATATCCATGCGCTCACTTGCTTTTGAGCCTGCTGGCCAATCTCAACAAAGGGAGATCACTCATAGTCGCTCTCTAAACATTTGTGAAAACAAGAATATGGAAGACAGGCTCTATTAGCAGCCTCATAAAAGAAAGGCTGAAGCCTGGACGTATCAGAGGACCCATGGGAAACAGGCACTCTTCCATTTTTTCTAGGTGTGAGAAAGGCTCCAACTGGCATTTATACTGACCTCGATATTAAAAAAAAAAAACCACCACCAAAATCCCTCTGAAGCACACTCCCCCCACAAAAAAAAAAAAAAAAAAAAAATCAAGTTGGGAAATGAGCAAGTAACAAAAGGCTAAATTACTCGGCGGACACAGGAAAGCTGAATGCATATAGGAGCATTAAGACACTAAAAAAAAAAAAAAATTAAGATCTACTGACATCCTGCTATGTTCACTGACTTAAAACATCTATCCATGCTCTAACTTAATACAAAACTAGTGGCTTGAGAAGAGAGTTAATAACCAATGAAGCTGTGACATGAGTGAAGCGCAGCCGGGAAATCAGCAGGAGTGATGCATCTGCTGTGGCTCATACTGCTCTGCCAAGATAGCACAATGTAGATGTCTCATAAGACAGAGCTCTTGCTTCACTGCAGTATCCTAGCACATCTGTTGAGCATTCATCCTGAGTTGCCTAGACTTTGTCGTAACTTCAAACACCGCTTAAACAGATTTTTATTAATGATTTTTTTTTAATTGTTCATGAAAGCCTACAAAATGCTTCACCACCACCTCCCGCTTTCCCCTCTCCCCAGTTGTACCACGGAGACCAGGCAGAAACTGCTAATCAGTAAAATACAAGATGTTCTTGGATAAGAATGTAGTCATGCAAATAGCATTTACTCGAGAGACTATCACAACATCAGGAAAATTCTTAATTAGGTAGTATTTAATTGCATATTACATGCCCGCAAGACCCCCCAAGGCTCACCAGTTAGCATAATTAGGCAGGGTGGCTTTTTTTTTTTTTGCTGTCTAGATCAATATTGCAGTTATTAAATTATGAAGCAAGCTTAGTCATCAGCATAAAGTCAGGTAAACTAGGGCTGATAGTATGAGGGACTGCTGAAATAAAAACAAGGCATTCCCTTCCTGGTTATTAGTCCAATTTACCTGACAGGTCTTCAGGGCACTATGGAATTAGCTGGTGGTCTTGGTATGCTTTAACATAGAAAATACAGTGTTAATGAAAAACACTCTTTAAAGCTACAGTCACTATGTGAGATTAGATAATTTGCAGGCAGTCTCCTGATGAGACAGCAGAAGAATTCAAATTTTTTCCATCACTTCAAGGACTTAAGTCTGTACCTAAAAAAGGCATACATTTCTTCTTTTGAGAAAATAACTCCTCAGACTTGAACTAGTGCTGAAAGCAGAAAATAAGAAAGGTGGAACCTTGTCCCCATCCCTTCTGGGCAGAAGGATGACCATGTGATTAAAAGCATCCCATTGGAAACTGGGGAGCGCTAAGGGGAATTCCTAACTCCTCTGCAAATCCCAGCATGTGATGGAACTAATTGCCAAGCATAAAAAGAGCCTGGGTCTGCCTTGGTCTTGTTAGATGGGAAACTCTTTGGAACAGGAACTCACTCCTTTAAATATGCTTCAGCACAGAACCTAGCACAAGGCTGAATTTTGTAGTTAAAAATTGCATGGTTCCAAATTACAATTATTTTCTTGTAGTATCTAACTTTTTAAATTTTACTTACTTCCCCCCTCGCCTCCCCTGAGTGAGCTCATCTACTCTGTGACATATTCACCTGAGGATATACTAACCAAAATATAGATCCAAGTGGCCACCTGTGAGTGAGCCACCTGTGAGGATGCTCCTCATTATTATAAAAGAGTGGTAATAATGAGAATAGTTAGGCAGTGGAGCAGGCTATCCAGTGGGGCTCTCGTGGCTCTATCCTTAGAGCTTTTTAAAAGTCAGCTGAATTTTGAGTTGAGCTATTTGATCTAACTTTGAAGTTAGCTTTGCTTTGAGCAGGAGGTTGGACTAGAAGACATACAGAGGTCTATTTTAATCTAACTTATTCTATGATTCTGTGACCTAGCATTTAAAAATGCCCAAGCACAAAACGTATGTTTCCAGGCACATGGATTGTAGGGCATTGTCCAGGCTTGATCAAACTCAAACTTTGTATTTTGAGGCTCTGCACAGTTATTGCAGTAATCCTAGGTGTCAAGCATTCATTGCAAAAATATGGCTATGCTGCTCCCCACATGCTTTGCTGAGCATTACTATTAGAGCTGAGCCAGTAGATGCTGTTTCATGAGCATGTTCCTCATCCACTCTAGGGCAAAGCCTGCTACATTAATTTTATAGCTCTGCAACTAGCTTAAAGAGAGACCTCAAGGCTAAGACATTGCTATGTTCTGGCACAAACACAGCTCAGTCATGCAGTTTTCTTGGAGCTACTTCTATCACGAGGCTCATCTTTTTTAATCTCACAGAAACCGTAAGCAGATCATGCCAATGAATAGCAGTAGTGTGTGTTATTTCCAGTCCCTTTCTGAATAACAGTCTTTCCCACCTTTGCGATATGTTTCAGGGAAGCGTGCCCTATAGCTCAGGAACAGTACAAAGATGGAGGTACAATTATCAACTCCCTATTCCCCAGCTCTTCAGCCCCAGAGCAGTACTGGCAGACTTGACAACAAGGAATTTCTTAATGCTGAAAACAGTTTGCCAGGACAAGCTCACTCTTATCTAGGAAGAGATTTGGGAATAGTTGTCTGGAACCAGAGAAGAAAGGCAACATTTTAGTTGTGTTGTCATGGTGACTCATTCATTCAAGTAGTCTGTGTTTTTCAGCTCCCCTATCTCCACCTCCATGTGGTAGAACATGTATTTCATGTTGGCAAACTTACTTAATTAAATGTCCTTATGTGTCACTGTTGTTTTAGCATGGGGGGAAAAAAATCAAACCAACTTAAAAACAAAGCAGAAGGCAAGATCTTTTAATCTTCCTAGTGCCCTGGGAATCACGTAATAGTCCAAACTTGTCAGAGCAAAGTATCAGCTAGTTTCCAGAATGTAATATAATCCACATGCCAGGCCTTGAAAAATCCATTTGCTTACTTGCCTCTAACAAGGGAAGTTGCTTTTCTTGGTGAACTAGTAAGAGGGGGAAACATCATGGCTGCTTTTACTTAGCACAGACACATGAAAGCCTTCCTGTACAAAACTGAACTTGTAACGGTAGCTGAGATAATACTATCCTCCCACCCAGCCTGTAGGCAGGCTGCTCCAAGGCCACTGCTCACAGCTTTATGAATCAATAGCAGAAAAAAAACTGATCGGTGATGCTTTCATTCTCTGGGCAAAGTTTTAACCACAGAAAGCAGCTGAAACTTGCCGTACCAAACAAGATACGCAAAGCAGTGAAGCCAGAAAAAGCCACACACACCTTGAAATCTCAGGGCTCTGAAAATATGAAAGACAAAAAAATAGAGGAAAATTTCATCTGTCCTGGTATCAGGGAAGGCTTCAATATCAAACACCAACATCAAAAGCAAAAAAGTTATTTTAGTATCCTCCAGCTTCTCCCCAAGGATGTGCTTCTTCCCAAAGTGAAAAGCATAACATAACTGTGATAAGTCCCTTATTTCTCATTTCTCTGGTTACTAGATACTCACTGAAATTTTCAAACTGCCCCCAGTTGAAGCCCCCCCCCCAAAAAGAGAAGCAATTTCAATTATCTACCAGATGATAACCCCAAAGTAAGTGGGATCATCTTTCCGAGACATTTTGCATGATAAGCAAAAACTTTGCCTCCTCAGGACCTTGTGCAGTGTTTATCCTGGATTAGCTCTGGTCAGCTGAGCTGGAAACCTCCACGGACACAAGTTAATAACCAGCTATTGTCCCAACCCAGTCCTTGGCCACTTCAGCAACTGCCCTGAAGTAAGAGAGAACCTGGGAGTCATCGCCTGCCGGTCTGCATGACCAAGAGCTTTTGCAACGTTTGCCCACGCGATGAAAAAGGTTTAGAAACACCAGTCTTTCCTCCTCGGT
>NW_009204000.1:0-890 GCF_000690835.1 Fulmarus glacialis
TAATTAGCGGTTCCCGCCATCGCGCAGGGGATGCTGTTGAGGTGGGTGTAAAAGGGGCACCTTGGTGCCGGGTACCCCGGGGTACCCCGAGCGTCCGTGGGTGACGGCACGGACCCATCCCGAAGCAAACCCTTCCCCGGGGGGGACCCCCTCCTCCAGCGGGGCCTCCAAAAAACCCAAAAGCATCCCCAGCTCTGCCGACGACCCCCCCAGCACCCGCTCCTCCGTCAGCCGCGCCGGCGCTGCTCCAGCTCCGCCGATCACCGACCCCGCGCTCCGGGCCCTAATTCTCCTAAATCTTCATCTAAACAGCACGGAAACAACACGAGCGCCGTAAAACAGACACGTTTCCCGTCCTCCGAATGGGACCCTCTGGAGGGGTCAATCTTATATAGATATATTTTTTTTCCCCCCCTGCAATTTTTTTTCCCCGCTCTGTGCGGACACAGCGCCGAACATGTGTTTTAAAAGGGAAAAGTGTGAAGTTTTCAGATCGGAGAGGAAAGGGCCGGAGAGACGCAGGCAGCCTGTGGAATGTGTAAGTCGCAACAAAAATACCTGCTCGGGGGTTTTATGGCTTTCCTATTAAAAAAAAAAAAAAAATGCTGATCAGGTGCTAAGTAATGCTATAAAGTAAAACCACATTTCCAAGGTGTCGGGAACGTTTATGCTTTTCTTCCGAAGGGCTGGATTTCATTTTATTTTTATATCAGTGTTTTAAGGAGTTGGGAAAGAAAAGAAAAAACCCTCCGGTAAGTGTCGGAAATCACGCAGTTAAAAAAGATTTATTAAGACATGCAGGGGGTTAAAGAAAAATATAAATAATTGCCCTGAAGAACAAAAGGAAATTTGGGCAGCCCTGAATTCTGCAAGAAAAATAAATTTAAAAA
>NW_009204001.1:0-450 GCF_000690835.1 Fulmarus glacialis
TAGTGCCTGTTACAGATATTATTGCTAGTCTGGAAGCGGAGCATGTTTTGCTTGCGCCGAGAATCTGTTGAGCTGTTAGAAAATGCACTGGAATGACATGCGAGAGCTGAATTTCCTCGTCCTCGCGCTTTATTTATGTGTCTTGCCTCCAAAAACATATCAACCGCATATTTTATTGCTCTAATGTGCACAGCTGAAGACGGTTGTAACGTAGCTCGGGCGGCAAAGCGCTGCTCTGCTGAACGGGTTGTGGAGTTTCTGGAGAGGGCAAATGGCTCTTGTTGCTCCATAATTTCCTCAAGTCTTGACACGCCGGGGTGTTAATGGCTCCGGCTCTGCCTGCCCTGCCTGGCTTTCGCCCAGGCCTCCTCGCGCTCTCGAGCGAGCCCTGAAACCTCGACTGAGCCTTTGTTGTTGGAAGGCGGCTTCAAGGAGACCAGCTCTGCTTGA
>NW_009204002.1:0-2397 GCF_000690835.1 Fulmarus glacialis
GCGAGGCTGCGCCGCCAGGCAGGGCACGCGTGGGGTTGGGAGCATTATTGATCTCCTGGGCCTCCCCCGGCTTTTTGCTGTTAAAACATTCTGACCTGTTATAACCCTGGCATCCTTAAATACCCCTCTCTCATTTAATGAGAGACTTCGCCGCAAGGAGCCTGACAGCCCCTTCATTCCAGCCTGAAGGGGCGAGAAATCGCTGACCCCTAGAGTAAAATGCTTAAAATCATTAGTGACTGCTTTGGTGGCAGACTATTACATGCAAATTTCTGCTCAGTGATTAATTTAATCACAGTAAACGGTTCCACTGATCATTTTGTGGGAGTTGATGAAATAAGAGAATTCCGTTCTTTTCTGAGTTACATTCTTGAAAAGCAAATTTTTGGCACAAAGTGAAAGTTTAATTTAATTACAAAATTAAACTCACTTGTACTAGAAGAAGCAAGGCTTCCTTAAAAATGTCAGGAGACCAGCCACAGAAAAGAAACAGCCTCGTGGTACCTGGGCTGCCAGTCCCAGAACCCAAGCCTGGAGCGGCGAGTATCAAATAAAATGAAAATCTGTAAGCATTCAGTAAACCCGAAGTCTGTTCCTGCTACTTACTCATCAGTTTAATATGACTGAACAAAGGCGTAAATAATCCGCTCCTTCGCAGAAATCTCTGTAGAGGAAAACTTCAATTTGCTGGATAAACACCTTACAAATTGTTGCCCTGCACCATTTCTTTGAAATATACTATTGGTTTCATTCTCAACTTACGAAGAGATGGGAGCACCCTATGATTAGAATTAATCGTATTTTTTCGTATTAGAAGCACGGACTGGGAAAGGGCTGCAGGAGCCCTGGGCAGCTGGGTCGGGGCGCAGAGGGGACGGACGCAGCGAACGCTTCGCGCCCGCGGCAGCAGGCTGCCCTTTCGGAGCGGGGCTGCAACCCGGGGGAGCCCAGAGGTGACCCGGGAAACGGAGCCCCGCGGTACCTGGGCGCCAGACGTGCCACAGCCCCTCCGGCATTTCTGAGGATGGAGAGCGCATGCCTTGCAGAAACTGGGCAAGGACACCAGAATTAGCCAGCCTCTTGGCCGTGGGTCTAACCTGTGCCCGTGTTTGACAAGTGGCTCCCATCACTTCCGTCCTCTGCGTCCGGTTAAAGAGATTTTCTTTTCTTTAAAGCCATCCAGGCTCCTCCTTTTCATATTAACCAAGCTGATGATCTGAAAGCTTTTACCCCTCCACAGGCCAAGAAGGTGCACTCCTTCCAAAAATGCCTCAGAGCTACATAAAACCATCATCGGAAAAGGTAAAAAAAGTCACAAACAATTATTTACTGACCCATAGTTTAAGAAAATGTTGTTTCCTCTCTTTAACAGAATAAAAGAAGATCCAGGCTTTAATGCTATTTCTCCCACTCTTCAGTCAATAACTTCGACAATAATTCAGCCTCGCTCACCCCAGCCCACGTATCCAGCCTCATTTCTCAGAGCTTTTGATGAGTCTGGGAGAATAAAAGGGTGCTGAATTACACCAACCGTATTATATGCAAGCGATATGAAAAATGCCGCAGACCCCCGTGCACCCAGCTGCTCGCTCAGTCAATAAATTCAGCGGTGGTTTCCACTTTGTGTGAGTGCCACATCACACCTGGCAAAACGCCGTCTCCTTTTGTTAGAGCAGATGTCTAACAGGAGGCAGCGGCTCCTCCGTTACGGCACGACGCGCAGGGTGCTGCGGGCAGCGTCCCTTCACGCTCCAAGATGGCAACAACCCCCGTTACAGCTGCCTTAGGAGCCGTCGCAGTCCCGGTGCTCGGCCTGAGCAAAGTTTTGCGTGACAGAAACCCTCGGCCCGGGGAGATGGTGATTTCTGACTCTGCCACCCGGCTTTAAACCAGCCCGCAGGGGTGCCCGAAGAACGCGGCCTCGGCACGGCCGGGCTGGTGACGGGGCTGGTCGTCGCTAAAGGCCAACGTTGCTCCCGGTTCCCCTCTCAGTCTCATTGTCAAGCCTTTTGCTTTACGGCAGGCTCGTGACTCGCAGTGACATTTACAGCTCTCCACAGCGTCACGCCTCCAGTACGCACACGTTTATTTTGGTGGTCTCAGATAATCAGCTCTAGGGTTCACCAGCTTTCTCCTCGATAACAAAGGGCCCATAGGGGACGGCGGGGAGAAACTCCCCTCCTTCCCCACTGCAAAGCTTATCTTTGGAGATCCGTCAGGGAGATCACCGGGAAAGCCAATAATTAATCAGTCATCCCAATAATTGAGATTTTCTAAACCAGCGAGCTCCGATTTTGGAAGGCCTCAAAAGGCTCCCAGGCTGCGCCGAAGGCACGGCGACGCCGAGGATGCTCAGCACCTCTCGGACAGGGCGGACGGGTGCCCACTCCTGCCCGC
>NW_009204003.1:0-3675 GCF_000690835.1 Fulmarus glacialis
TGTGCCCCAGCGGGTTCGCTCTCCTGGGACCAGAGCCTGGAGGGGTGGGATGGTGTGGGACGAAGTGGGATGGGGTGGGATGGAGTTGGGACGTGGTGGGGGACCTCACAGTGCCAGCTGCCTGCATCAGCCCCTGGGGACAAAGCTCCCACCTGAATTTTTGCTCGTTTCTGCAGCGCCACTTCTGCATCTTCGCCATGAGCTTTCCCGGCCAGGAGGCTCTGCTGACCGTGTACAGCACCATCCTCGCGCAGCACCTGGCCCTGCAGAGGATGCCGCCGGCTGTCCAGAAGCTGCAGCCCCAGCTGGTAGCAGCAGCGCTGGGTGAGCCCCTGCCACGCAGGGGGGGTGGGAAGGGGACGTGTGCCAGAGTTGGCCCCCGGGGAATGCACCCGCACCCACCGGCACCGGGAAACCCAACCACACTACAGTCAGCCAGTGCACCGGGAGCCCCACACAGTACCTCCGCATTACGGCACCGTGCAAATGAAACCTCCGTTCCTCTTCTCCTATTCACGTTCAAAATGCAGCATCGTGTCCCTAGAAGTGGTCCAACTAAAACCTCAGGCTTGCCCTACCTGCTGAAGGTCATGGAGGGGAGAGCAAGCCAGGCTCAGGGATCCCACCAGGGGCTGCAGTGGTCTCTGGGGACCTGCCCACCCGCTCACCCCCTGTTTCTTGCCAACAGCTCTGCACCAGAAGGTCGCCTCCACCTTCTTGCCGACAGCCATCAAGTTCCACTACCTCTTCAACCTCCGCGACCTCTCCAACATATTCCAGGTAGTGGGAGGGCTGTTTCCTCTAAAACATCCTTATTCCTTTCTCTCCTTCATCATGCATCCTCGCAGTGCACCATGTCCTTGAAAAGTACCATGACGTCTTCCCAAAGCCAACCTTTAAACTCAGCTCAGAGTAGGAGTAAAATAAACCCCTGAGGACTGAGGGATTTGCGTGTTTGTCAGGGCCTGTTGTTCTCCACCCCCGAATGCCTGAAAAGTCCCGTGGACTTGGTGCGTCTCTGGCTCCACGAAGCTGAGAGGGTGTATGGAGACAAGCTCATTGACGAAAGGGATCAAAAAGGCTTTGGGAAGATGCTGGCGGACACCTGTAGAAAGTTCTTTGATGTAAGTTGTGCTGGAAAATGAGGGAGTGTACTGCCAGGCTGAGCTCCCCACACGGGCTCGGCAGTGGCACGGACAGCAGTACCCCCCGATGCCCCGTGGCTGAGCCCCACAGCCGGCCTTGCCTCTCCCAGGAACTCAGCGAAGACCTGCTGTTCGCCAAGCCCAACATCTACTGCCACTTTGCTCAGGGCATGGGGGAGCCCAAGTACCTGCCAGTGCCGAGCTGGCCGGCTCTGAACAAGCTGCTGGGGGAAGCCTTGGACAACTACAACGAGGTGAACGCGGCGATGAGCCTGGTGAGTGCCCTGCTGCGGGCAGCTCCGTGCCGAGGCAGTGCTTGCACCGCAGAGATGCAGCTGCGGCATGGCTTTTGCTCGGGTTTGTATGCTGTAAGGCGTTCGCTGCTTTTCCTGCTGTGATTCAGAACATCAAACCTTCCCCTCCTGTTTTCTTCAGGTGCTCTTTGAAGACGCAGTGTCTCATATTTGCAGAATTAGTCGGATCTTAGAGTCTCCCCGGGGCAACGCACTGCTGGTGGGGGTAGGAGGCAGCGGGAAGCAGAGTCTGGCACGGCTAGCAGCGTACATCAGCAATCTGAACGTGTTTCAGATTACACTGAGGAAAGGCTATGGCATCCTGGACCTGAAGGTAAGAGCAGCTTTCCTCCAGGCCCCCTGGGGCAGCGCCGCCTGCTCACGGGACGGAGCCTGCAAACACAAAGCGGTGCTAAGCCCCACGGTGGCTCCAGTGCCTGGGGTGGGTGTGTGGGGCTCTACTCTGCTCTCGTCGCTGCATCTGTGCATTGTCTGATCTGCTCAAGGGTACTTTCTGAACACCCATGAGTCCTGCCCCGAGGGGCCACAGTGTTTCCCCAGCCGGGGACAGGGAGGTGCGGTGCAGGCAGCCCTGGGAGCTGGCCCTGTCCTGGAGCAGAGCAGCCGGCACCCGGCACCTTCCCAAAGGCACCCTCTTGGCTTCTCGGGGTGGCCCCAGGGTGCCAGTCTGTGCAAAACCGGTTACTTGGGAGAACAGCTCAGAGGGTTGAAGAGGGCGGGGGTGACGGTTTCTCTCTCCTGCCCCAGCTGGACCTCGCCTCCCAGTACATCAAGGCGGCCGTGAAGAACAGCCCCACCGTGTTCCTGATGACGGACTCCCAGGTTGCGGAAGAATCGTTCCTGGTCCTAATCAATGACTTCTTGGCATCCGGGGAGGTGCCGGGGCTTTTTCAGGATGATGATCTGGAAGATATTATCAGTGCCATGAGGCCCCAGGTGAAGATG
This sequence comes from Fulmarus glacialis, assembly GCF_000690835.1. NCBI lineage: Eukaryota > Metazoa > Chordata > Aves > Procellariiformes > Procellariidae > Fulmarus > Fulmarus glacialis. Next base: position 2,405 of record NW_009204003.1, read on the forward strand.
CTTGGATTGCAAGATACAAGGGAAAACTGCTGGAAATTATTTATAGAAAAAGTCAGGCATCAGTTAAAGGTGGGTGTTCACTCGGGGTGGGGTGGGGGTGTCAGTGCTCCTGACTTGCCTAATCCAAAGCCTATTTGCAGAAACGACACAGAAAACTGTGGTTTCATTACACGGTGATGGGTTTGGGTTAAAGATGTTTTCAAAGGCTCCTCAGCCAAGGGTGCACCCCCAGCCCCAGGGGCGCAGCTCTTCACACCCACATATTTACCTCCCTTGGGGCAGAGGGGGTGAGCAGCCTCCATGGCTGCGAGCCGGCACCGGGCTATGCTGGGCTCTCGCAGGGACGCCGACACTGGCACCGTGCTCGGTTGCTGGCCGCAGCCACCAAAGGGGGTCCAGTGCTGGCCCCGATCCCGTTGAGAGGCGCAGGGTGCACAATCACAGACTATCTCCCGCGTACTGGGAAGGGGAGTTGAGTCTTGATCTTCAGCAGAAGAGTTTGCAGCAATGCGGAGCCCGCAGCGATGCTCCTGCTGCCCCACATGCAAGATCGGCCCCCGGCAGCGGGGACGTCCCGCTCACCCGCGGCGCTCTGCCCCAGGTCATACTCTGCTTCTCCCCTGTGGGCTCAACCCTGCGGGTGCGGGCAAGGAGGTTCCCTGCTGTGGTCAACTGCACGGCCATCGACTGGTTCCACGAGTGGCCGGAGGACGCACTCGTGTCCGTCAGCAGCAGGTTCCTGGAGGAAACAGCGGACATCGAGGTGAGCTGGAACCCCAGGCTGGTGCACACCAGGGCTGTGCTTGTGCCTCTGTCCTGGGGGGCTGGGGGAACCGGGCTGCTTTGGGGAAAGGCCTGCACCTCTGCTCCTCTCCTTGTTGCAACGTGCCCAGGGATGGGGGTCTGGTGTGACCTGGGGGTCCTGGGGGCAGCGATCCAGGGATGGGGTCTGGGTAAGCTCACAGCCGGCTCCAGGGTCAGGGCCTGCAGCCCCACACTGTGCAGGTGGGGACGAACCTTTCCTTGTTTCCCGTTCGTCCTTAAAACACAGCCACAAATAACAGCCTGGAAAGAGCAGCTTTTCCCCAGTGCAGCCCAGGTTAACCTGGGGGATTAGAGCCAGGAGAACCAGGGCAGGGCTTAAGAGCCATCGTTAGTGCAATGATCACCTACATTTCTCGGCCACGTGTTGTGCTGCTTAACGAAAAGCGGTGCTTTCCCTCCTGGCCTCTGCGGCTGGATGTGGAACCAATGCTGCGGGAAAGCTCGGT
>NW_009204003.1:3706-4019 GCF_000690835.1 Fulmarus glacialis
TTGGCGCCGCATCCGCATGGCGCAGCGGCTCACTGTCAGTGCTCCTGGTGCAGGCCAAGGTCAAGGTCTCCATCAGCCAGTTCATGTCCTACGTCCACATAAGCGTTAAGGAGATGTCCAAGACCTACCTGGCCACGGAGAGACGCTATAATTACACCACGCCAAAGACTTTCCTGGAGCAGATAAAGCTCTACCAAAACCTGCTGTCAAAAAAAAGGAGCGAGCTCACCGCCAAGATTGAGAGGCTGGAGAAGGGGCTGACGAAGCTGCAGAGCACGGCGTCACAGGTGCCTGCCCACAGCATCGTGCCCGC
>NW_009204003.1:4046-4597 GCF_000690835.1 Fulmarus glacialis
GCGGCGCGGGGCCGCGGGGCCGGGGAGCCGTACCGAGCTGCTGCTGCGAGGCCAGGCAGGGCTCAGCAGGATCAGCCCTCTGATCCTCTCTGTTTCTCCCCCCGTCAAGGTGGATGACCTGAAAGCCAAGCTGGCGGTCCAGGAGGAAGAGCTGAAGCAAAAGAACGAGGACGCGGATAAACTGATCCACGTGGTGGGCGTCGAGACAGAGAAGGTCAGCAGGGAGAAAGCCATTGCTGACGAGGAGGAGCTGAAGGTCCAGGCCATCAACAAGGTGTGTGGTGCTGGTGCCCACCGTGCCAGGGTCCAAGCTCAGTCGGCTCCAGCCGCTCACCCCTTCCTGTCCCCTTGCCTCCCCAGAATGTGGCCGAGAAGCAGCGAGCCTGCGAGACCGACCTGGCGAAAGCGGAGCCGGCGCTCGTAGCCGCCCAGGAGGCCCTCAACACACTCAACAAGGTGGGCGACCCCTCGGTGGAAAGCGGGTCCCCGGCTGGTGCCTGCGTCCCCGAGCCGGGGCGATACTCAGCGGCCACGTGGTCCCTTCCCAGAAC
>NW_009204003.1:4642-5288 GCF_000690835.1 Fulmarus glacialis
GAGTGTGACGGCAGCTGTTATGGTCCTGACGGCTCCCAAGGGCAAGATACCGAAGGATAAGAGCTGGAAGGCAGCAAAAGTGATGATGGGAAAAGTAGACACTTTTCTTGATGCCTTACAGAAGTTTGACAAGGAGCACATCCCCGAGGCCTGTCTCAAGGCATTTCAGTGAGTCCACGGCCAGTTCCTGCCCCCTTCCCGGCCGCCTGCCGCAGGGCCACCCTGGGCAGGGTGTCCAGGAGAGAAACCTCACCCAGCGAGCGCAGCGGGGTTTGAGGGGCAGGAGTGGGACCCAGGCATTTGCTCTGCTCTCCCGCCTGCTGCCCATCAGCAGCCCAAGCCCCGGGAGGAGCGGGAGGGGGCCACCGGCAGCCGTGGCATGGTGTCATAGCGCGGCGTCTTCTCCCGTTCCAGGCCCTACCAGTCAGACCCCAGTTTTGATCCGGAGTTCATAATGTCAAAGTCAACAGCCGCAGCAGGTCTATGCTCCTGGTGCCTAAACATCGTTCGCTTCTACGAGGTGTTCTGCGAGGTGGAGCCCAAGCGGCAGGCGCTAGAGGAGGCCAACGCTGAGCTGGCAGAGGCACAAGAAAAACTCAGTCGCATTAAGAACAAAATTGCCGTAAGTGCATGCCCCCCCCGCAGC
>NW_009204003.1:5387-5953 GCF_000690835.1 Fulmarus glacialis
GCCAGAAGCCAAAAATGAGCGAGAAAGGTTCTTATAATTCACATAACCTGGAGCCCAGGTGCAAGAGCTGCGTTGTCACGACAGGGGCTGCTGCAAAGCTCCTTCGGGTCTGCAGAGCTCTCTCCTGGCCTGGCAGCTTACTGCAGCTGTGCTGTGTGTGCAGGAGGTAACTGTAGATGTGTTGTCTTTTGAAGGACCTGAATGCCAACTTGGCAGCTCTCACTGCAGAATTTGAGAAAGCTACAGCTGAAAAAATCAAATGCCAGCAGGAGGCCGATGCAACCAACAGAGTCATCACGCTGGCAAACAGGTACCGTGCAAACTCTGGCTCCAGGAGCTCTGGGGCCGTCTGCTGCTCCCTGGCATTGCCTGCTGACAATGACACAGGTGTCGTGGAAGCGTCAGAGCCTCTCCCTCCCCACAAAATTAAAAAAATCCCGGGTAAGAATTGGGCCAGAAATTCGGGGGGATGCAGCTGCAAAGCCGTATGCCCCGGGTGAGGGCAGCCCACCGTCCGAGCAGAGGTGGGTTAATCCCAACAGCGTTTGGTGACAGCCGCCCTGGGG
>NW_009204003.1:5994-6379 GCF_000690835.1 Fulmarus glacialis
GCGTTGGGGGACAGCCCCCCTGGGGCCTCACGGCCGAGTCCCACCCTCGCACAACACCGGGAGCAGTGGCACCCGCAGCAGGCGCTGTCTCCTTTCACCCCACCAGGCTCATCGGGGGCCTGGCGTCAGAAAACATTCGCTGGGCTGAGTCGGTGGAGATGCTCAGAGAGCAGGAGAAGACGCTGTGCGGAGACGTGCTGCTGGTCTCCGCTTTCGTGTCCTACGTCGGCTACTTCACCAAGAAGTACAGGGCGGAGCTGCTGGAGAAGCACTGGATCCCCTTCCTCAGCAGGCTGGCGGTGAGTGGCCACAGGTCCCGTTCCGGGGTGCCGGGGCCTCCTTCTCCCCATGCCCGCTGGCACCGAGGGACTCCCGCTCCTCTGCG
>NW_009204004.1:0-225 GCF_000690835.1 Fulmarus glacialis
GGAGAGTTAAGTTGCTGAGCGGTGTAGCGCGGGGGGCACGGGGTTCAGGTGGAAAATCCAGGCAGCTCCCCTCTGGGTGTGTTTTTCGGGATTGTTTTTGGGTTTTTGTTGGTTTTGGCTTTTGGGGTTTTTTTTGGTTTTTGGTTTTTTGGTTTTTTTTTTTTTTAATAGGGCACAGAGGAAAACGTTAGTGCACAATGCTGAAATTGGGGATCTGGTCGCTGA
>NW_009204004.1:284-28145 GCF_000690835.1 Fulmarus glacialis
ATTACTGTTATTCTTCATGCTAGCGTGAGGTTTATGTGCCTTTGCGAGGAAGGTCACTTTTTAGCCCCCCCCCGCCGCCCCATCCCACCCTCTTTTTGCTAAGCCGTGCATCAGCAGTGTGAATTCCAAGAAGCAGTAGGTGTTTCTTGGCATTTCAACTGGGATTTTGGAAAGGGAAGCCGGGTATTTAATGGGAAAAAAATTGCGATGGAAGGAAGGGATGCGGAGGCTGCACACAGCGCTAGGTTTGCAGGCATGTGGAAGTTGTTGAAATAGGTAAAGGGTCGAAATTGGCATTTGGAAAATGGTTACTATTTCTTTAGTTACTTATAAGACGGGCGAATATAAGGGAAAACTGGGCCACTGAGAATTTTTTCTGTGTTGCAGTTTGCCGTCAGCAGAAGGTAAAACATGTCCTTGAAGATACAAAATTTTACATAAACAGCTGATGTTTACATAAGCCTCGATAAGTTTGTGAAAAACACAGATAGCAGAAGATGCGGTGTTAGCTGAACTCGGCTATCCTGCTGTTTGTCCGTGTAATAATTTATCTTTTTTTTTGTGTTGTTGCAGCGTAAGAGCAAAGTGAGCAGCTGCACCTTTACCAAAGCAACCACCTGCGTTCCTCCTCTCCTCTGGAATGGACAATGGGATGGTCTCTGGCTTTATCATGATCAAAAACTTCTTCCTCTTCTGCGTTTCCATGAGTTTAGCCAGCCACTTCGGGTAAGTTGCTAATTGCGTTTGAATTTTTGCTGTGGGTTTTTTAAGGAAATGAAAAACCTTGGCTCGGTGTGGTGCGGAGCAGCCGAACAAAACAAGCGGGCTTTGCATTTCATCCTAACGTGCTGGTATCAGGGGGAAGGCAGCAATATGCTTTCCTGCTCCAATTTACTGTCTCCTGTTGGTTCTTTATGCCCGTAACGCTGTTGCGGGAAGGCTTGGGGGGCACGAGGAGCCCAGGCCAGGCCTACAGCTGCTGAGCGCTCTGACCTGGGCGTAGCACAGCCAGGGGCTGCGGAGCTCCCTGCCCCCGCAGCTGCGATGAGGGGGGCTTGCACCTTCCCCCTCACCTGGCGGGTGCAGGCTATAGGCAGTAGTGCAAGACTGGAACAGCAGGACTCGGTGCATGCTGCTAGCTGGTACAGGCTTTCCTAGTGAGTAAGCTAAGATCGTGACTGCTCGGAAGGATGGCTGAGTTTGAAACTTGCTAAAATATTTAGAAATTGTGTTTCCCTGAAGCATATAGCAAGGAATCCTGTCTCCTGATTTTTGCTTTGGATGCTTTCCTGACGGTGATATTCTGAAAACCGTATTGAAGAAATACTCCTACTATAGCTCTTAGGAAAAAAAGAAAGAAAACACAAAACCAAACAGAAACCCCCTATTTATATGTTTTTTCATAAGCCCAGAGATCTTAAGAACTTTCCAAAATCGGGCTATGCAATGAAGTCTAGAAAAAGCGTTTCGCAAGTGCTCTGGAAACGTAGGTTGATTCTTCTTTGTGGAGGAGAACAATTATTTATGATTTCACCAGAAGAAAATGAATCCTCCCAACGTGCTGATTCACAAGCACACCCATCAATTCCTTGCTATAAGAAGATACAAAATGGAGATGCAAATCAGTTTCTGATTTCAAGCAAAGTGATTTTTTCCAGACTAGAACTAGGAGAAAGACAAAACTTTGAGTGATGACTGTCTGTGCTGTAAGCAAAACTTAGCCCTGTCTCCAGTGTGTGTCCTACGAAGGCAGGTGGGAGCCTGTGACCACAGTTGAACGGTCGTAGGACAGCACACTGCAAAGGATGCAAAGAGCTGCACACTGATTTACTCACCTTGGAAAAGCTTGGTCCTGCTTTCACTGTGGTCTAAGGCAAAACTCTCCCTGGACTCTGTGATAGAAATGAAGAGGGCATAGATAGTGTGGGACTGGTTTTAAACTTGTCTTGGCGTGGTTGTAATTTGACAAAGTATTACCACATTGAGAAAATCCTGAGGACTATAACCTTAAGTCCTTCCTGATTGTCCATCATCCCTGCAGAAAGCAGCACATTGCAATAGTTGAGCATGACCTGTTTGGTGTGGGCTCTTTTAACTGTGTTACTCCTCTAACAGAAAAATAGATGGGCGAGGCTGCAAAAAAAGAGGGTTTAACTCTCCCTTTCGACTCCAAAGCAAATACTGAATCTAAGTCCCAGGTAGGAATCGGTGTGACCTGTAACCCGGCAGATAATCAGAACAGGACAGTTAGGGGGAACTAGGACACTTGTTTTCTGCAAGTTACTCAAAAAGCTTCTGTGCACTAAAATGAGATCATCACGTAACCTCTCCTTCTTCCCCCACCCCTCGTGCCCCCCGTTTCTGATCTAGTGATTTTAGTCAGGCCTGCAGAGATAAGCAGCTCCAATTCACTGCACCATTCACACGCTGCCTTAGGGCTGAATTTTGACCCTGCTCGAAAGACAGAGGATGCTCCAGCGCTTCTGTTTCAGAGGCAGAAGCAGTTTCAGAGTGTAATTTGCTAAGTGCTTTGGGACTGACTCTTCAGGACAGAACGGTACAATTTACATGTAGGCTGGTATATTAACTGCAAGAATCTAATACTGATGATACTTGCTGTTGCTACCAGGTTCTTCTTTATTAGTTTCATCCATGTTCGGACTGCACTGTTACATTGCAGTGCGTTTTGCAATGTGCTAGATAAAAGTGATTGGTCAAATGAGCACAAATTAAAAACCAAAATACAGTAGGACATTACAGATGAAGGCAGAGATTTGTCTACAATTCTCCATAGTCACTCCATGTTTATAGTAAATCATAAATACAGTTTTTGCTGACATAGCCAAAGCCACCTTGGGGGATTTTCATGCAAAATGCCTGGTAAAATAAACAGGAATTATGTATCTCAGTCTCCTAGGCTACTTCAGAAATCTCTGCAAAAGTCTGTGATTAATGTTTAACATAAATGTGAAATGACTATCGAGAGTTATCCACATCAATAGGCAGTAGAGAAGGACTGTAGGCATAGTTGGTAGCAGTTATTTAAAGAAAAATCACTGAATTAAAATTCAAAGATACAGATGAAACGAGAAGAGGATGCGATGCCCCCCACCATTGTTGGTGTGACAGTTTTATGAGTCTACCTCGGCACAAAAAGTCCAGCACGAGTCAAGGCTTTTTCAAGCTTGCTTGAATTCAGCCTTGAGTTGTATAATGCTCTAATGAGTTAAGGTATTTTGCTGGAGCATTGCAGGATAGGTCACAATTGTCTTGAAAGTAAACATTAATAATAGAGCTAGAGAGTAATTAAAAGTCAAATGTAACCATGAAGAGTATTTTCAGGTGAGACGAGAGGCTGATTCCTCCCATTTGTTTTATGTGAAGGATTGCGCTGAATTCAGTCTCGGTTTCATGAGTGCAAGGCCCGCAGGGTCAGGCTGACAAAACCAGGCAGAAGGTGGGTGCTCTCCTGGCACGGGGTCAGTGGAAGTGCAAAATAATTCGGACTCTCCTCCCTTCAGACTGATGCCCGCAGGAGCGATGCTGTGAGGCTGAGCGCATCAGTCGGGGAAGGAAATCAATGTAGGCAGGGTCCTGTCCTGCCAGGCTCCGCGGGTGCTGTGGCAATGCCCAGCATCTTGCACTTTCTGGCCCTCGGGGAGCCCATGCCGTTGCAGCCCCGCGAGGGTCGACGCGATGGGTGACTGCCTGCACCGAGATCTCCCTGAGATGAGGTAGCACGTGGTCGGCCCCGTGCCCCGGCCAACCTTACTGCATCCTGACTCTTTTTGCAAGCCCCAGACTGTCCACGGGGACATCTCTGGGGACATGCTGGTGACGCACAGTCCCTGTGCGTTTGCATTTTAGATGTGCAATTTCAGAAATCTGTCCGAGAGCCGAAACCAATGGGGACAGATGTTGTTGGTGTAACCACAGTTTAGTTGCCATCTGCTAATAATATTTATAATAGTGGAAACACGGAAAACAGAAGATCCCAATTAAATGTAGCCAACGCAAGGCTTCTCTGTACACTGTAAGAATTCAGTCTGTGGCGTGTCTGTAGTTTCACATACTTTTCCACTAGCTCACAGTCCTTATCACTAAGACCATAATCCTGCTATTTAGGCTAAACATACCTCTCCTTCAGGCTGTTATTTCAAGTTAGTCTCTGCAGCCCTAAGCAGTTAGTTCTGCTAGGTTATCCCTTTCCAAGTACTTGCAGATGCTAGGGAGTTCTTCCTCATATTTTTAAGACTAATGTTGTAAGAATTATCATATGCTTACGCAGTCATGCTTATCCATTTATTTTTTTTATTCTGTTTTACTTCCCTTCTCCATGTCTCCAGATAGCTTTTTGAACCCATTAGACAATTTTAATAATTGGAAAACTAAGTGGTTACCTAGAACTGCTTGGAGGAGGCAGACAGCCATCAGTCAATCCCTCTGCCGAACAGAAAGCTACGGCTTCAGCATCTCTGTTTGGCTTGGCCCGCCGGCTGGCCAAATAGCAGGCGCGTACCTGCGGGCCATCCGGCACGTGCTCGGTGCAGGATCAGCCCTGGCACGCCTTGCCTCCTAGTGAAGCTGCAGGTCGGTGACTTGAGGAGCTGAGAGTACTGGGAGGTGTTTAATTACTGGGAGAAATTCAGGATATTGAAAGGGTCGTTAAGGTGCAAGGGGGTGAGGACGATAAGACGGTGCCCTATGAAAAACAGGCTTTCATTGCACTGCTCACAAATTGCTCGTTCCCAGAAGGTAGTAAAACACTGCTCTTGCTAAATAAAGGAATTAAATTATTCTTTAAGGATCTGCCAAGACCATTAAAGTTTCATTATTTTCAGTCAGTTCTCTCCCCTATCCTAACGATGTGGAAGAATTGAATCTTCATTGCACAAATTCACAAAATATCAGCATTTTCATGTCTCAAGAATCTGTAAGAAAGGGATGGTAAGAAGCTAGCTTAGAAAAGTAAATCCTCTGACGTCTGGCCAGCTGACAGTATCCAAAAGTGTGCAAGTGCATTCTCCACTGTCTTTTCCACAAACTGTTAATTTGTCTGAAGTTCTGGTATAATTCCAATCCTATTAAAGCAAGCTATTGGAAACTCTACTCTTAAAAGAGAGAGGAAAAAAAATACAACTTTCCGTCACAAAATACTCCTCAGTTATTTTTCCAGTGTCTCTTAACTTTTTTTTTCCTTAAAGTTTTGGGGAAATCACGAAATATCTACCATACGTTTTCCTCTTATTACAACTAAGCTATGAATAGTACCTGTCATGATTTTGACTAGATGGCAAAAAAGACAGTGATGTTTAAAATGGCAAACGATGAACTCCTCGGAAGAGGTAGCTGAGAATCTTTAGAGTGTTATTACATTTTACGCTGATGGGCCCCTTCTGTGGCTTCTGATTTTTTCAGTCATCCCGAAATTGCAATATTAAATAAATGTGATGAGAAGTATTCCTGGTTGGTTTAGTTTATGTTCAGTAATGAGCTTTAAATGTAATTATCTTTGAATTTTCTTAGCATTTTCCTAAGGTTCTTTTCTAGGTTTATTTTTATCCGTAACTGGAAATGTCTGCTGTAAAAACATCTTTGGTTGCAGAGGGGCAATAATGTGCTTACCTACTAATATGTTGATAAAACCTGATCTTTAGCTGTGTGGAAATAATTTAGGATATCACCTGTTTTCTCAGTATTCATAGAGCTGTAGTATCTAATATATGCACGTAACTTTGCAAGTACAGTTTAAAGGTCTCATGTCATAAAAGACAACCTCAGCACTTACTCCAAAACGTGAGTTGCTGTTTCACCAGCAATCTCAAAAATATAAATGAAGCGCTAACTTTTTTGTGAAAGAAAAAGTATCGTTTGCATTAATGGCAAACAGTAATCCATCTACAAATGCAACTTCACATGATACTGACATTTCTCCGAAATTCAGCATCAGATGCCTTCTTTTTCGGGTGAAGCAATCTGCCAAATCTAAATTGGATTGCAGTTTTGCAGATGAAGTGCAGACTTTTTATAAGTCTTCACCCTAGTTGTTTCTCCATCTTTTTCATTTATTAATTAACTTTCCTTGTGGAGATAGAAAAGTATTTCAGCATCTGAGGTGTGTATACTATTCTCGTGAAAGATGTACATGAGATAGAAGGAAGCTGCATCAATTACTCTTGTTCGATTCAGAGGAGCAGTTATGAGAACTAAGTATATTTTGTCCCATCCCCACAAAAATAGTTCAATGGAAATCTTCCCTCTGAGTTCAATTGGCTTTGAATTCAGCCATAAGCACTAAAAATAACAAGCTTTTTCAAGAGCAGAGAAACTAGTGATGCTTTGTATCCTGTGCCCCCAGCACCGTACCTTTGCAATAATCCTGGCTCCGCATTTGGCATCCCTTGTTCCCATCTCCCATTGCAACAACTACATTTTACCTCTGCGGTCCTTTTCTCCCAGGATCTTTCCTAATCACCCTGAAAGTCTCCTCTATATCTCTTAATTAGCAGAGAGGAGGTGGGCTGGTTTTGCTGAGGCTGTTTCTGAGCTACATGCGTGCTGACTGGCCCAGTCAGTGAGCCAGAGGGAATAGATGACTGCTGACCTCACATTTTTACTTAATGAGGCACTAATTTAGATCACTCTCCCCTTGTCTAGTCACTGCTTCTCATGAAACTTGTAGGAATAAAATGAAGTTTGATCTCTCTGCTTCTTTGTCAGATGCATTGGAAAATGAAAACGGGTTCCTACATTGATATAGCGAAGCAGGCAGACAGCATGATACATATCTCTTTCTTACAAAAAAAAGAAGCTAAAATAAATGAGAAGAGTTTAAAATAGTATTCTAGGATTTTACCAAAGCGTTAGTTATGGTCACTGCGTATGAAGAACCTCTGTAACTTCTGTCTCCTGTTTGTATTCGGTAGGCTGCTGCTTGTAAATATTCACCTTCGCGTGGTGAATCCCTTTGATTACCATTGACAAAAAACGTGTACAGTCTTTTGTCTTGAATGGTCCGGCACACAAGGATGTCTAATGTTTCTGTAATTGGTTTGCATCTGCTAGATTAACTGTCTTTCGTTATAGTCAAACATGTCCGTGATACTGTCTGCCTCAGTTAGTCACTAGAGGTTGTGGTCACAGCATAGAAAACAGAATTAATTTGGTCTTTTGATCATGGAGAGATGCCTGAAAAATGGGCGAGATTTGCGGCTATGCTTCCGCCTGCAGTGAAGGGGAGCTCCTTGGTGGCCTTGGGCTCTCCAGAGTGGAGCTTGTTGAGGGTCGCAGTAGTGCTGGTGCCATTCGGGCCGCAAGGAGCCTCCTCGGCCAGGCGTTTGCATGTGCTTTGGTGTTCCTGGGAATCGGACCCGTGCTCCCACCGCCCGGCCTCGCCTCCCTTTCCTTTGTAATCCTTTCCTTTTCCAGCAGAAGCACGCAAGCTGTAAAGGGAACAGGCGCAGGACTGGGGGTCCCCGCGTCTGTGAGGGGCTACGTGGCCACCAGCAGCTCATCCTGAGCCAGGTCTCCTGTCACTTAAGACTTCCAGACCCATTACATGGGTGTCAGAAAGGTCCCGTTAGTGTAAACCTTGTGCAGGGAAAACCAGGTTGAGGCCCCTTGTCTTTCTCTGTACAAACCCTGTTCTGTTAGGTAAGCCTAGCGCATATGTTACAAGCATTCTGCAAGGCAAGCTGTTCAGAGGGATGCTTTGAGGTTCTCTCTTTATTTACTGATTTATTTCCCTGGGGACGGGTAGTAAATAAATACAGATTTTTTTTTTTCCTATTTTTATCTCTGGGTGACTGGCTCACGTCGAGTTCAGGTTGTTGGAGCGAAAGTGATTCCTGTCTGCCGGCAGGGTGCATGAGGCAGGGTACGGTTCTTAGTGGGGCGATGTGCCCTGTCGCAGCTGGAGCATTTGTTGGCGATTTCAGCAGAGACTGAAACTTGAATGAGCACTGAGTGTGAGCAAACTTGTTGTCTTAAGAGATGCTCATTGCTTGCAGGTGAAGCATGCTTATGGATAAATTTATATGTCTGTTCTTTAGGTAAGCAAAGACATTAGTAGGCAGGGGATTCTCCTGAGCGTCTTTAAATGAAAATCAAATGGACTTAAAAACGCAAGTTATAGTTGTGCTGTGAGCTGGAGAATCGGCTTCCTAGGCCCGAGCCATGGATACCTGAGCAGACAAGTTTAAAATAAAAAATCAATGATGTTTTGTGGGCTTAAACAACCATATCTGAAATACTTTTGTACATATCTCACTGAAATAAAAAAGACTTTGGAATAAAACCGAATCTGGCCCAAAAGATATGGAACGAGGCCCACTAGAAGTTGTTGTTATTTGCATACTACAAGGGAGGACTAATTTAAGCAAAAGAGAGAGGTGGAATGAAGAACTGTGTTTTCTGTACCGTAGTATGTTTTTTCAGATACCCCAGTGATCTGGGGTGGGATTTTTGAATGCAGTGGGAGTTTGTTATCCTCAAGTAAGGGTAGAGTTCATCCGTTGTTCTGGGAACAAATTACATAAACTGTGAAAATTAGAAGCTGTTTGGCGTGTGAGGATTAAAGGCTACCTTCCGGCAGGCTCGAAGGAGCGTCCCCAGGCAAACCCGTGCTGCTCGTGCCGCTCCCCTGCCAGCTGGTGCAGTTCCCAAAGACTGGAGAGCCAACCCGGGATACAACCAGTAACAGCTTTTTGCTGGCCCCGTGAGCTGACCCTGCTCCCTGAGGGGGACGGAGACGTGCCGGCGGCGGGGAAGTGGTGGGGCTGAGGTGGGGCAGGCCAGCGGCGGGGGACGGGCGTTACGGCATTACGGCAAGAGGGTCAGTGGGCTCAGGCGTCCCCCGGTCCAGCGCCCCGGGGCTGTACCCCCACGGCACGGGTCCTTCCTTGGGTCCTCCTCCTCCAGGGAAAGCTGTTTGTGATTGCTTACAGCAGTGAAGAAATCGCCGCAGCTGGAGCGGCAGGAGAGGGCAGAGGCTCGGAGGCTCCAAAAAAAAAGCTCCGGGCGCAGAGTTCCCTTGAGACTGAAGCCCCTTGAGGCCGAAGCCCCTTGAGGCCGGGACGGCTTTTGACATGTTTCTTTTCGTTTGCATGACATAGCTTCTCGCAAACGCCAACAGCATCGGGAAAAGAGGACGCCAATGATAACATCACTATATTCACCAGGATCTTGGACGGTCTGCTGGACGGCTACGACAACCGACTGCGCCCGGGACTGGGAGGTAGGATAATGCGTTTGCTGGGGCCAGTCCCCAGCTGTGCGGGACCATCGTCTACATGATGCCCTCCCGAATGGGTACCTGCTCTCGGCACGGGCCTTGACGAGGGAGTTGTGTGTTCATTAGCTAAACAAAGCCCAGAAAATAGACTGGTCTCCTGGCAAGTGGGGCCCAGTACAAAGGTCACTGAAAGTCTTCTGCTTCCAGTCATCGAGGTCATCTGAGGCTGGATTAGGAGAGCATACGTGATGCTGTAATTGAATATAGTTTGGGTTTCTTTTCTTTCTGGTACTCTTTTAAGCAGAGCGAGACAGGGAGCTAGCAGGTTGCTGCAGGGTTCCCTAACTGGTCAGCATGTATAAAATTATGCTGGCGACAAAAATCTGTGTTAAAAACAGATCCCCAAACCATCCGTTTTTAGACAGCTGCAGCGAATCTGTATTGATATGTCGTTTTGGTAACCTCTACAGCAGCTATTTTAAAACCATAACGTGAATAGTTGCTTGCCATCCTAACCTTGTTGAGCCCTCCTTCAGCTCTCTATCCCCCAGATTTCTCTCATCTTCTACCCATGTGTAAACCATCTGTTATGTTTCTTCCTGGCCCTTTTTTAATCTGGCTACCCCCACCCCTTCCTCCTGTGAGACCAACACATTGCTTTCATCCCTTTCTCTCCTTCTCCTCTCACTTTACACAGAGATGCTTGAAAATAGGGCTCGATGCTCATATCTTATGTAACGAACTTCTGAATTTTCCGCCCTTAAATTAAATTAGTCCTGGATTTGAAAAGATGCCAGAAAGACTTAGAGTCTTGAGGGTAGAATTAATTTCACCTAACTTTGGACATCTATAATATAGATGTCTGAAATTGGGCAGATCACCCATGCCAGCAGAGGGGAATAGGTCCTTCCAAGATACACTTCATCGCATCCTATAGTAGGTACCGAATACGAGCCGGCCATGTGCGCTCACAGCCCAGAAAGCCAACCGCATCCTGGGCTGCATCAGAAGAAGTCTGGCCAGCAGGTCAAGGGAGGTGATTCTGCCCCTCTGCTCGTGTCAGTGCTCTGTTCAGCTCTGTGGCCCCCAGCATAAGAAGGACATGGACCTGTTGGAGCGGGTCCAGAGGAGGGCTACGAAGATGATCAGGGGGCTGGAGCACCTCCCCTATGAGGACAGGCTGAGGGAGCTGGGGTTGTTTAGTCTGGAGAATAGAAGGCTTCGGGGAGACCTTATTGCAGCCTTCCAGTACTTAAAGGGGGCCTAGAGGAAAGATGGGGAGGGACTCTTTATCAGGGAGTGTAGTGACAGGACGAGGGGTAATGGTTTCAAACTGAAAGAGGGTAAATTTAGACTAGATATTAGGAAGAAATTCTTTACTGTGAGGGTGGTGAGGCACTGGAACAGGTTGTCCAGAGAAGTTGTGGATGCCCCATCCCTGGAAGTGTTCAAGGCCAGATTGGGTGGGGCTTTGAGCAATCTGGTCTAGTGGCACCCTGGTCTAGTGAAAGGTGCCCCTGCCTATGGCAGGGAGGGTTGGAAATAGATGATCTTTAAGGTCGCTTCCAACCCAAACCATTCTGTGATTCTATGATCTATGATCAAAACCTGTCGGTCAGAGGAATTGCACCCTTGAAGGGCCTGTTTCTTTCCACTGATTATAAGAGAGCCTGGGCTCCCAAAGGTCGACAGCTGCATTTGATCAGGGATGAAATTCCTCCTCAAACATCATCTTAATTTCAAGCTTTTGGGGATTTTTGAGTGAGTCAGAAATTGTTAATAGAGAAATGCATCACAAGCACATATTTGCATCTCAAAGCAATTACTAATGCAGAGCCTATATTTATTACAGAGAGAATAACTCAGGTGAAAACAGACATCTATGTTACCAGTTTTGGTCCTGTGTCAGACACAGAAATGGTAAGTTCGAGCGCGTGGCTCCCAACTCCATTGTATTTACTTTGCTAAAGTCATTTTTGGAACCATCGCTTCTATTCAGATCCTGCAATACCTCGACTGTTTCTTTGTGCTAGGAATACACCATTGACGTTTTTTTCCGACAAAGCTGGAAAGACGAAAGGCTGCGATTCAAAGGACCTATGCAACGCCTCCCTCTTAACAATCTGCTTGCCAGCAAGATTTGGACCCCAGACACTTTCTTCCACAATGGCAAGAAGTCTATTGCTCACAACATGACAACCCCAAACAAACTTCTGCGCCTGGAGGATGACGGCACTCTGCTCTATACCATGAGGTAATAACCGGGATCGATTTCTTTGGACGCTGATTCCCAGCTAGCTCTGCAAATACTTGTGGGGAGCGCCACTTCCCCCACTCATAGTAGAGCCAGGCAACAAATCTTTCACACATATTTATGTGAATATCAAGAAAAATGGAAAACATAATTGCTGCCTACAAGTACCAATTAATTTATAGCTTCTGAATACTGCTAGTGCTTAAATATTTCCTTTGATTAAATGGAAGGCATATTCTCAACAGATTTGATGATTCAGTCCAGCTTTTTTATGAAGATCTGTTCTTTTACTGTTTTTATTTGCAGCTGCAGTGCTGATTGCAGGAGAACTGTCTCCAAGGCCAGAAACTGAGATCTTGTTCTGGGGCAGTACATCTTGAATCCTTGGAGCTTTTACTATTATTTCTTTCAATTTCACTAGTAGTGCTAAAAGGCAAATCATCATAGGGATAAATGAAATAAGCTAGCAGCACTGTGAAGCTGCTTTAGTAAGTACTTTGAAAACAAAGCTGGCACATTATATTGGCAGAGAAGCAAGTTCGTGTCTTAGATCTTCGGGGTTGTGCTCCTCATCTGGTTAGAAGATACTGTCAAGGTTCATCATTGCATAACCTAGATACAAGATACAATATCGGTGATGTTAGAGGATTGTCTGAAATTCTTCTCAGGCCAAATCCCACATTGGTGTATGGCAGTTTGCTCATTAAAAGTAATTAGCCTGTAGTAATTAAGACTGCCGTCTATCTTCAACAGGGTTTTCTCCGAGAGTGTAGTCATATGGGCAACACTTGAAAAGAGATGAAAGGAAAAACTACCGAGCAAGAAAGTGTTATTCTGAGCTTATCATGTACAAGCCCAGCATGGTGCCTGAGACCCAGCAAAGTGCTCCGGAGCCTGAAGTTAGGTGCTGAGATGCCCGGGTTTTCAGCAGGCAGCCCCCAACGAAGGGAGGGGGGGGAGCTGAGCTCCCACCGGCGCCCCGTCCTGCTGCGGGGCCGGCTCTGCGGGGCACAGCCGACGGCCACCCGGTGCCACATGTTGGGAGGGCGAGCCCCGAGCTCGCTCCCGGGGCCCAGTGGTTAAGATTTTTTGGGGCTCAAGGGGATTACGCTCTCGTACACAGGCACCTGGAGCTTCCCAGATTTTATTTCAGGTGTTTTCGACCTGTTCTGTTTGTTTATTTATTTTCGCCCTAGCCTTAAATCCCTTCTTCTGAAAGGAAAAGAGATTTAGGAGAAGTAAGATATCCTTACGTAAGTCCTTACAGCTTTAGACCATCACAGCTGTAACTGCACTAACGCTAAAAAGACTTAGACATGATAGAGTTCATGTTTAAAAGAAGGAAAAAAACCACTCATTTGCTCCTCTGCTGTGTGAATTACTGTTCTTACTAGCCCCAAGTTAGTGATCTCTGCAATAGTAAACTGAAACTATGTGAGGATACACATACACGCTTAAATGAATAAAAGTCAGAATAACTATCAGAGAAACTTATTTTCACAAAGATGTTTGTAACGCCGTCCTTAAAACCAGTCTCACTGCTGCTAGGACTACACTAGTACCACTCCAGAGACTGCTGCAGAGGCAATTCCAGGTTATCTGTGTAAATTACTTATGTAAGTAAAGTCCAGATCAGGCTCGCGGTCAGCCTGGAGCAAAACATTACATCGTGTGGCAGATTCGCAGCTGGCATGCTATTTGTGTGCAAGCACTGGGTTTTGCAGTGTTAAAGAAAAGCAGCGAAGCACCGATTCATGAGGCAATGAGCTGAGCTACCCAAGGTAGCAGAGCGAGACCTGGGTGAGCGAGACCTAGGTGAGCTTGCTGCTGAATCCGAGTTACTCTGCAGAGGTGCCTCTCCTGTGACCATGGCAGAATATTGTCACATCAGGTGCCACAGGCTGTAGGTGTATTGAGGAAAAGACAGTGCCCTGCTCAGCATATGCAGCTGGAGAAAAATTTGGGTTTGACACAGACTTTCTCATCGTCCTGCTCAGTCCCTTTTCTCCTGGTTTTCACAGAGGGAAAGCTCTTTGGGATTGATGTTTTGTAGGCTACAGAAAGACACAGAATGCTTTTGTAACCTAAAAAACATGCAACATAACTTTTTTTTTGGGGGAGAGTATTGTGTGTGGGTGTGCATGTGTGTGGAAATAAATTCCCACTAACCATGGTGGATGTGATAAGCAATGGAGCGCAAAGCTTTTTAAATAGCTTGCCTTCCACTATTGCAAGTAATAACTTTAAAAATAAAAGAGTGTCTATGCTATTCTGTTTAAACACAAGTCAGGAGACTGCTTTTGTAATGTGCATGGAGCTGTGCTACTTTAGGGATAGCAGTTTTTCATGATGGGCGTTTCAGCAGCGTGAGTGATGCTCCGCCACGAGGTGGCTTGAGGATCCCGTCCCAACCTGTGCAGAGGTGACTGCGACATGCAGCCAGGCCCTTCAGCTGCCGCCCAGCCCTTTTCAAGTCCCCACGAAGGTAACAGCTCATCAGCACTACCTAGCATGGCTTTCCGTGAGAAGACGGGCAGCATTGGGCTTTTTGAGGAGAGAGCTGCTTGTCTCGGCGGTGGTGCACTGATTGAAGATACTGGGTCTTGGCCGGGGCTTGAGCCCCATCTCCTGTAGCTCCCATCAGGCTTGCTTGGTTCTCAGGATCTGGAGATGTGGAGACAACCCTCTGTTAGCTCTGCATTCCCCTTGTTTCCAAGGAGGAATTGCGAGCTTCCCAGACTGTACGTAGGAGTAATCCGTGCGGGGAGGATTGGACCCTCTGTCATTGACGGAGATGCCTGAATTGCTTTTGCAACCTCGCATCTGGCTGCCTGAATGAAGAGGAGGAAAGCAGCCGAGCCGATGCTGACCTTCCATCTTATTTGACTTCCAAATATACCGAGTGTGATCAGCTGAGCAGACTTCCAGCTTTAGCACTTGTCAGTACATACATTTTCATGATACATGTGTTTACTTATAAAGAAAAATTATTTGCATATTGCATTTGATGATATGTTGTCTAGGTCAGAAGTTGATGGGATATATGTTGCTAGGGAAATCTAATGTATGGGCTTCTGTATACGTGCAGTATTAAAACTCTTCTGCATGAATATAGGAACACAGCATGGTCTTTAGACAGATTTCATAGGCAGCAGCGTTCTCTGCAGGGAACGACTTAATAATTCTGATTGTCTTTCATTTGGTAGGCCCTATTTGGTTTATTTCGCGAATTTGGTTTACAAATGATACACTGCTGAATTGAATGTTGCAAATTCTGATTCTGCCCCTAGAGGGGAGTATTGTCCGTATCTCCACTTTTAAATGATTTTTTTTTTTTTTTTTTTTTTTTTTTTTTTGTAAGAGCAGTGTGGTGAAAAAGCACTAGCAAATGTACTTCATATTTCCCTAATCTCTATAGAAAATAGCTTTGTGAATGGAGGCAAAAAGTTGATTCTTCCCCTTTAAAAAATTAAAAGATATTTCATTTATCTTATCTGAGAAATAAATGTTGTAAAAAGCATAAAGCTCGTTTGTTCCATGAAACTATTCTGAAAAATGGGGACAGTGGTTTAAGCAACCTTTTCAGGCTAAGAGAACCAAAATGACTCAGTGAGCTGCATTTTTTCACTCAGTGGGAATTGGCTGTAAAGACAGAAGCTCTGATAAACTTTGCTGTAGGATGCCAGAAAAAAGCTGCGAGTCTGCCTTTTTTTTCCCCCAGAACTTGTATGAAGTAGAGCATGCTCACTAGAGCTAAACCTTTGGACCATAACTGAACTTTTGGCCAGCAGTTCATAGGGAATTTTTGGTGATTTTCTGTCAGCGTGTAGATACTGAAAAATCTTTTTGTGTCCTCACAAGGGCTAGGGTCCTTGGAGCTCCACTCTCGCCATCATTTTGAAAGGACCCAAGCCACTTTAGCTACCACTAGGGCTGCCAGGCATCTGATATAATTTGGGATTTTAAATATGACGTGGTCAGACATCTGAAGAGTATACAAACAGATTTTTCCCATGTTATTACGGTGACTGAAAGTTGCCAGAGATCCTGAGAGTGCATACAGTTGAATCTGTGCCATTACTCTGCAAACACATAATTTATCAGCTGGAGACTGCAGACATTTGTCAGTACAGTGTTTAAGAAACTCCAAAAGTTTTAGTACAGCCCTGAAATACAGTTATCTTTACCACTCCCGGAAGACATTTAAAATTCAGCAATGTGTAGGGCAGCTATCCACTTGATGGCAGCATAACCACGCTGCTTGCTGTTTTGGAGCGCA
Organism: Fulmarus glacialis; assembly: GCF_000690835.1. Classification (NCBI taxonomy): domain Eukaryota; kingdom Metazoa; phylum Chordata; class Aves; order Procellariiformes; family Procellariidae; genus Fulmarus; species Fulmarus glacialis. The sequence goes on from NW_009204004.1 coordinate 16,050, forward strand.
TACACAGGCTTATCTAGGCTGAAAATACTGCTTCTTATATTAGCACTGAGCATTAAAATTGTATGTGCAAGCGTACACATGTCCTGGGTGCATGTTAGCACAAAATCTGCTCTTACATGAAGCGCTTCATTAGCGAGCTAACCATTTTATGCTGTAGAGCTATTGGTTATAAACTCAGTTGACTGGAAGATACGGCGCTGTTTTCAAGACTTCCATTGGGAAAGCCAGGTTTTGTTTGCTTAGCTTTTTTAAAGGGAAAATTATTCTATGAAAAATGTGTGGGTGCTCAAGCGCAGCCTTGGCCAGATGCAGGTTTGCTTGTGTGGCCCTGAGCAAGGAGTGACCAGCAAATCTACACTTTAAAATGAACCCTTAGTTTTCAATCAGCTGGCTAGTCTAGATGGGAGCATTTCTGTTCAATTTGCATTCATTGTTCTTCTTTCAAAGGGATGATTTCATTTATGTATCCATTTATATTTACAGAAAGGGATCTGGCAATGCTATTGGGCATTGTATAAATATTACAAAACTAATTAGGAGCTATCAAGCCATACAAATACGCATTTCCTTTCCCCGTGTTAGACTTGCTGCCTTTTCTTTCATATTCAAGCTTCAAACTGCCTGAAGCTGGAAGAAAAAAAAATAATTTCTTTACATTGGGATGAATCTTGCAGAGTGATGAAAAACTGCGGTGGTGGCAAGGACTCTCAGCTGCTTTTCATCAATTCAGATTTTGACAGAGTGAGAGAAAATAGGGATATACGAAGTGATGGGCCCTTCCCTGAGGATAGCAGCAGGATTCTTGTTTTAACACCAAGCCTGTCGGTTCCCATCTCTCTCTTTTGATTGCACATCGCCCCATTTCTTGAAAGTTGTCCTTCAAGGAACCAAGATTTGTTGTTTTGAAAAATCCATGGCTGGAGTTACCCATAGGGAGAGAAAGGCATCAGAGGAGACCGTGGTGTAATACATTCAAAATGGGCAATTATGACCTGCCCAAATATAGTCCCTATGTAGAGCGCGTGACAATAGCCTATTCTGCTGGTTATAAAAGTGGGCAGAGCCCTGCAGAGATCTCCATCACAGAGACAGGAACTCGCACAGCAAGGGCAGAATTGATTAAAAGACAAAACCCAAACTAGAACCAGCCCGTTCTTGGATGAGGGAGGTGCTTGCCTGGACTTTGAGGGGTTACAAAAGGTCCAGCTTTAGTTTCAGGTCCGCGCTGAGCACAGAGGCAGACCCATCTTTCCCTTAGGGTTAGCTGGTACAATTTCTGCCAGATTCCCTTGTGCTCCCCCCATTTTATAAGGATGGACCAGGAGGGCCCACCTGATGTCCTGGGTGTGCTTGGAGGGGATGGGGTGACTGAACAGAAATCGGCGGGAAGCAGTGCCCTGATGGGTACCCCCCAAGCACCCCTAGGAAAGCACAGCTGCGTTGCTGACTCTGTCTTTGCCCAAATCTGCAGACAGGTCCCAGCTTCTGCAGCTGGGGGCGTCGGAAGTCCTGGTAGATGCTGAAGAATTGTTATGGCTACGCTATCTTTTTTTATTACCAGCGAGGATAACATTACAGTGAACTCCCTAGTCATTTCACTTAGACTAAAATTAAAATCTTCATCTGCCTAATCGGAAATACCGTCCCCCTGAAGTACATTTATGTTTGTGCTGAAACATCAGACTGCCTATGAGTAATCTAAAATACGCTGTGGTGGAGTGCACCAGGCAGGATGGGTGGGATTCACCTCAGCTGGTTGTACTCATCTGTAACATTGATGGCTGCAGCTGAGCCTCTTGGCTCAGAATTGCTCCCAGCGCAGGGAGAGACTTTCTTCAGGAGTTAGTTGACTGCATTATTTCAGATGCCTACTTTAGTATGAAAGATGCTTATTTCTCTCCACTCACACTTTAGGAGGTTCCTGTTTTTTTCACAGTGGCAGAAAAAGGAGCATAGGGTAACTACTGTTACTACTGATGTCTGTGTTTAGTCACGAGTCCCATCCTACTTACTTACTTCCATTGGTGTTTCCCACCCCCATACTCATGTAGCCTGGGGATTGGTAGTGCGCAAGCCACCTAAAGCTATGGGATGTTCTGGGCAGCAGCCAGTCCTGTAGCTGTGCTGTGAAGGACTTGCACAGTTTCCTCTCCATGCAACATAAAGCCCAAGTGCTGCACACGTGAGCCCACTTAAGTTGGGTTCAGTCCTCCACTTTTGTCTAGGTGGGTGTAAGAGGGAATATAATGCACCTTAGGAGGAGCTCAAGAAACCCCAATAAATTGCAATCCTGCCTTTGCTTCTTTAGATGAAAGGAAGAGCCCTTGGGGTGCATACAGCACAAGAATTTTGTTGGTAGGGAAATGGGTATCTAGAGAGGGATGCCAGAGGCCAGCTAGCTGCTGGAGGGTGCTGGGTATCTGTGGCTGAGTCAAGAGTGGAGGATCAGGAAGATGCATTTGAGGGCTTAGATGAGATAGGGTTTTGCAAGAAATGGGGGTAGAAAGGTTTTGGGAAGCAGGATGCTTGGTACTGATGATGGTCACTCAGGAATAACTGGAAGGTACTGCAAATTGGGATATAGATATCTGAGGTAGTCAGAAGGTAAAAGCATGTATGTGAGGAATAAAGGGCTTAGGGAGGCTGGAGGGCGGCTCAAAGCTACTTCAGAAAAGAAGACAGGAAGGGACTGGTCTACGATGCTTCAGAGATGTCTCATCAGATGAACATATTATGGTGGGGTGAAAAATTAATCCTGGATTGTGTTATACCACAGTTACCCCATAGGAAATTCTTGGTAATTTGCCCTTCTCTGAAGGCTTCATCAAATCAACATACCAATATGTATAACTGAGTAAAGTCGTGCAGTGGGCATGGGTAGGAATAGTCTTCATTGTCCCATTCCATTCCTTTCTACTTGGCTTCTTCAGCCTTTCTACAGGAAAGTGTCTTGGTGTGATGGTGCAGATGAAAAAATACACGTGGCTTGTCATTTAATGAGTAGTCCACTGGCAGTGCCTGTTTCCAGTCTTTTGTCTACTCTGTTCTGCAGAAGTCTTAAGACATTGCCTTTGGAGACCTCAGTTACTTTCTAAGAGATCTTATTATGTTAGCATATCGTATATTGATGTTCAGCCTGACTTACTCCATTTTCTGCTGTTAAATTAAAATTTCCTGAAACCACATACACAAATTTGTATCTTACAGTCATGTTTATGTCACTCAAAAAACTCCGAACTGTTATTTCTATCTGGTTGCTCTAAATGATGAAGCAAGTCTTTTTCACCAGGCTCTAGCTAAAATCCTGAGGTTGTGTCCATTATGTGCACTATATCCAGTATAAAAGTTTAGGAAGGATTTCTGCAAGCAAGGCTGGCCTTCCCTTTGCATACTCCTGTCAGGAATTTGGGTCAGGAAGCTTTGGGACTGGAAGGGATGATAAAACCCTGGATTATTTTAATGGCTCAGTCAGACTTCATAAGGTTGTCTCATTGCTCCACAGTCATCTCTTCAGTGGCTAATGCATTCATGTGTCCTGTCCATGTAAAAAAAATACTATGTTTTGACTTAGAGATTCAGCTAAAAGATAAGGAAAATTATCAAAATCTCCTTAGTCAAAATACCTACTATGTTTTTGCCATTAACTGTGCATCTTAAAAACATCAGTTATGCAAATTGATTTCAGCATCAATTAAACTCAAACCACTATCTTTAGGTTTGCTCAGTCTGGTGGCAGAATATGCATCTCACCCATTCTACCTGCTTTTGCTTTTCTGTCTCTTCTGAAGGTGTCACCGAGGTGACCTGTTGCTGAGGTGTAGGCACAGCTCTGTTGTCCCTGTTTGTGTGTCAGGGCACAGGGATGCATGCCCTGGGGGAAATAGTATCCCACTGATCTTCATAGGAACAAGGAGGTCCCATCCAGCTGCTTAACTGCATCTTTGTCCTGGGGAGATCTCGGTGGAGAGAAGGAGCCAAGTGCACTGCTGAACGTGGTTTAGCATGGGGACAGTCAAATGTCACTAGGAGATTCGGCCCTTCCTTCTCTCAGGTTGCACTACAGCAAACAGGTGCTTACACTGTAGCAGATGCTAGTGCTGGTGGTAGTATAAATAGCAAACAGATGGTAAGTTGAGGTCTGTTTGATGACTGTTTATGGTGTGAAACAGCTGAGGGATCAGAGGGCTCTTTCAAACCTGCCCCTTTATCTGGCACTTCACTGCTGTATTGATCAAGAGTATGTAGCACTTCAGAGGCAAGGCAAAAAAACCCAGGTAATAATGTCCTGCTTGGATGGCTAAACAACCTCTTCCGTGTACCAATAGGGGTACATATAAATAGGCATCTGCACGTGTTTCCCTGTGAAGGAGCATATCGTCAAATTGCTGGATGCATGCCCCTTTCACACAGAGGCATGGAGGAGCATTGAAGTTACACAAAAGGCAGGAGATCTCGATGAGAGGTGACCTGGGAGGTGGACATAGAAACGTGAGGTGAAGACGAAGAGGCTGGGGTTAAACGCGAGTTGCTGAAAGGAAACTGTGGTGAGATGTTTTGGAGCTCTAGATCATTCGTCTGAACTGTGGAAAATAACCAAGGATTTCAGCTCTGTATTTAGAGTTGCCAGATCACAATCCCTCCTACTTACCCTCCCGTGTCTGTGCATCCCAGTCTAGACGTGAGAGAGCCCAAATGGCCTGGTACTGCCCATCCAGTCCCTCCCGCCCCTTATTACTTTCTAAATCCAGCTCATTTTTCTCTATAGAAAATACTGCATGCAGTTTTGTGCCTGTCCATACAAATATAAATATGTGTGAACTGGGAGGAAGGAATAGGATGGCTGTGCAACCCTCATCCAAGGGGAAACGTGTGCCATACTGACATGGAGGAAATGGAGGAACAAAAGCTCCTTTGACCAGTCAGAAAACCTGCACCAATCAAATTGTCTAACAGGTGGTATCAAAATTGGAGGATGGGTGCACTGTGCCGTGTCCATCACGGTCCTGAGCCCCCATCACCTAGGGCACCTGCAAGAGCTTTCTGTGCTCCCTTCTTCCTCATGTACTTGGGTTTTCTTCTGAAAGCAAGGGTCAGATGACCCCCTGTGCGGTTGGGAGGCACCGGGCGTTGCCTTCACCGGCTGGTTCTGCCAGTAGCTGGGACTGGCCTCTCTTGAGAGCCAAAGAGGAGCCCATAGTTCGGTCTTAACACAGCGCTGCAAGAACAATTGTATTTATTGCAGTTAGCACATAGTTGAACATGCCACCAAAGGGCCATGCTGATGAGATCACAGTCAAAACGCGTAGCATGTGCAGACTCAGGGAAATGGCATAATGAAGTGTGGGCTGGTTGAGATGTTGTTTCCCGTTTTACCTGCATCAACAACTGTATCAGCTTCTCAGCATTGCTAGTGCTAGTTAGATTTTTGACTTTTCATTCAAGAATTCCGTAAAAATAGTAGCTACTGCAGAGGAGAGATTTGAAGGCCTTCCTCATGGGGTGTCAAGGAGAATTCATCATGTAGGGACCAGCAAGGAGAGAAAGCTTGGAGAGGTTTTTAAGTGAAACTATCATGTAGATGAGTGCAATGTTGTGCTATAGCTGCATAGCCATATTGGTTTAAAGTTTCTTTAGGAAAGTAAGGTTTGTAGGCAGAGAACCTAAAGAAGGAGTTGACTACCAAAAAGCTTGGGTTTTTACTGCACCAGTTAGTCTGATAAAAAATAAAACTTCTTCCAGCAAGTTTTACCTCGCTCATGGACTTCATTAGACACCTTGCATGGCAAGGATGGATAAGCATAAACTCAGTGCTTCATCCATTGCTTTTATCTGTATTAAGGAAATACTGTAGAATGAAAGGTATTACCTCTACTATAAACTTTTACCAGGAGCTGGAAGTCTAATTCTTTCTATAAGCCCCCAAATCCCTATCAAAGATCAGATAATTTAAGTGTCCTATTGATTATTTCTTTGCCTTTCTCAGTTCTTCCTGTGTCTAGAGGTTGAACATCCCCCCCTGCTCCCATCTGAGAGTGTGCTCTGGGTATGCCAAGGTACTCCAGATGCAGAGAGGTCATTCCTGTAGTGGTGCAACTTTTGAGAACAATCCTGTCCACCTCAGATCATCTCAGGATAACCTACTCTTCAGCACAGTTAATCTAGACAATTAAAGTCTTGTTTTTTCACTTCAACATAAGCTATGCTAAGGATTTGATTTGCTTAAAATGAAAGTTTTGCTGTCAAGTACACCAAAGCATCTGAATTATATATTCACAGCTCACAAAAACATCAGTAACTGGAGCTCTTAGTCCTCCATAGCCCCTTCCCTGTGGCATTTTCCAAGCACATTTTGGTGTCATATAAAGTTAACATATCTCAGCATCACAGGAAAGTTGGGAAAGGGTAGTATTCTTGGCAGAGTGGTTATGAAGGAAAAATGAACTAAGACAGAAATTTCTGCAGACCACCTCACTCCAGCTGCTAGCTTTAACTTCTATTCTGTGTTCACTTTGTATGGTGGATCCTAATGAAACGAGTGTACAACCGGCATTATAAATAACGAGCAGTGAACTGCCTCCACATCCCACGCAGAGGTGCAGAACAAGACCTTGAGTCTATATTTTGGCCTCTTACCCAACACAGTGATGGAGATTCTTGAGTAAGGCAGTGTTTGAGTTACTGAGAATAATCACTTCTCTCTCCTGAGCCTGGCTGCAGACAGTCACCCAGCCAGGGACGGGTTTCAGGGTGAGACTTAGAGCCGTCGATATGGTGGCTGAATGTGTATCCACATCCTAACACTTCTGTGCTGTCACCACCATCCGCAGGGTTTGTTAGGACTGTATGGGAAGTGCTTCAGAACCAAGAAAGGTCTTTACATATGTATATATATCTGTTTGTCTGTGTGTATATATATGCTCATATACTTCAGGGACACAGGGAGACATCAGTTCCCTGGACTACACATTTACTGTGCTGGAGCCTGAAATGAGTCTTGCTTTAAAACCCTTTGAAAGGAATAATGGTTCGTTTATAACAGTGCTTCCAAGACATCACAGTGGGAGAACGGGGTGAGTAGTTGCATCCTGAGTCCAGGCTAAATGAGTAATTTCACAAACCTAACAATGTGTTCACAGTTTGAAAAAAAAACAACCCAAACCAGCAACTCTCTGTTATTCTGTTACCCGCATGAGCATGCGAGAGTGCGTACTGGAGATGCCGCAAGGGCTCAAATTGTTTTGCCGAGGTCTGTTGGAGCGGGTACCCAGGGAAGCTCCTCCTGGAGTTGGCTCCTGAGAAGGATCTGACCGGACCCTGAGGTCTCCCTTTGCAGGGAGCCAGCCCCTCTGGGTGGGGCACAGCCTGGGTAAGGCTGGATCCACTTAACTCTTTTTGGGCATGTTGGGGAGGTGTTGAGATAGATTTGAGATGAGTTTCAAGCAAACATTTTGCCTTTTTTTAAGGCAAATGGTGATGGCTGGCCTCATGCTGGGAAGGGCACTTTGGCTCTTCTGCGCCCATTCTGGCCTGAGCCCCACAGTGGGTACTGGTTGCCAGCACAAGCAGGGCCAAAGCACAGCATTAAAATGCTGCTTTTAATCAGGGGCAAGGGCAGTGCACAGAAATAAACAACTAAGAAGGCGGAACTGGTTTGGGGATTAGGGCAAACAGGCGGAAGAGCTTCGTATCTCTCTGGCCCCAGTACCTCAGAGCCAACAAAACTTTCCGTGTGTCCCTTTCATCAGTAATTCTTGTTATTCAACACTTATCTTGAGTTGACTTCTCCCAGAAGCCACTGGTGACTCTGCCTTTCTGCTCCCCTCTCCTTCAAAAGCTCTCTGTTTTAATTTGTTTGCATACTAAAGCTAGTAGCTGGTAACAAAAAGCAAGTTTCTGCGGCTGTCTGTTGGCTCCCCGGGCAGGTGACTGCCTCCCCTCCTGCCTGGCAGCTGCAGGTAATACTCCGGAAAGAGTTTTCTGCACTTCCAGGGTAGCAGAGAGATGATAGCTTTGCTCAGTCTCCCGGCTCTTTTCCCACGAGTAGGAGCAGATGCTCCTTGCATTGAGGGAAATCACGGGGACAGCGGGGAGGTCCCTGCAGCCCCCTAAAACAGGCTCTTGCGGGACAGAGTGCCTTGTGCTCTCCTTGAAGCACACTTGCTGCAGATGTCTGGCTCCCGAAGGTCTGCATTTATTTCCTTGACACATCCTTGACTTTAACACCTCCTTCTCCCCCGCCTGTTAAAAAGCAATGGTCTCCTGAAAGCATCGTCTTACTTAATTCTCCAGTGGAAATGGTTGAAGGTGACTTTTCTAGAGTGAAGAAGACTTGCTGCTTGAATTGTTGTGCTTTTCTTAGATGGGTATTCACTTATGTGTCTATGTTTTGTTGAAACAGAACATCAGTAATCACTTTATGTTCTGAAAGTAAAGGCTATACATAATGAAGCTTTGATGAAACTTTCATGTAGAATTATGGATGATAAGTGAAATAATTTATACACCTAACCTTTTTTTCAGATAGTTAAGGTATGCTGTAGCATTTTGTGAGTTGATTAACATTTGGATAGCAGTGTAAGTACTTGGAGCATTATGAAAGTGAAATTTTGTCATTAATAATAAATCGGCAGCTTTAACCAGGGTTTGTTACGTATTTTGGGTGAATACCGGCCCCATTGAAGTCAGGGAGAATTTTACCGTTAACTTCAATAAAATCAGAGTTTTGTTCTCCCATTGTAAAGGACCTTTAACAGCCACTTATAATCTTGTCAAAAACTCTGTTTGAGTGAAACTAATCCCATAGGGCTTTTATTAAGACAGAATGATGGTGGAGGAGGGAAGCTTTTAAGTGCTTCTGTTGGAAAGAACTGCAGTTTGAGCAAGTGCTTGTGCTGTGACAGAAAAATCCTGGTTTGGAGACTGTCTCCAGCTCAGATAACTGTGCTGCAGTGAGCACAGCAAGATTGTTCTGGAGTGACCATATTAAAAGGATTAGGCAAAGGCTGTTTCATATATGCATGCCAAGCCTCCTTCCTCTTCTTTCAGTAAATGCAAACTGGGAGTAATTTTGGTACAATCAGCTGTGTAAACTAGGGTATGCAAAGGGTTCCTAAGCTTTAACACTATGTTAAAAGCCGAAGTGTGCGAATATCACCCCAGGTGATATTTGAAGGAGCAGACCCAGATATCAATTTCTTTGTGACTCCTGGAGCTATGATCTCAATATATAGCTTGTACTGTGCACCTAGGAGCAAACCTGTATGCAGTGACCCATGCTTCCAGCCCCGGAGTGTAAGAGATGTCTGCTGTGCTGCTTTTTTTTCTGTGTGGAGTAGAAAATCCAGTCTCTTTGAACCAGGAGTCAATTTAGTGACTCTGTTTTTCAGGTCCTCACACAGTAATGAAAAATAGCTACTGTTGGGCACAGAGTGCTCTGCAGAAATTCAGGGTGGTGACATTTATGCGGTGTGTCAGAACCCACAGTCGAGTTGTCTTGTTGTGTTGTGTTGCCCATTACAAGACGCTTCACAAGCCTCAGGTAATGCACGCTTTGTAAGAGGTAGCTAGGAGAGTGTTCACTGAGCATTTTAAATTTACATAAGAGCCTCAGCTACATACTTTTTCAGAATAGCATGTAACAAATAGGTATAGCCAGTTCATTTGTTCAAGGCGGCCAGACTAGGAGTGGCCCTAGGATGGAGGCAAGGGAAAAGGAAAGAAGCATGCAGATATCGTTGATAACGAGCAAAAGGAACTTCTTCATCCAAAGAATTCATGTTAATGAAAGGAAAGGCTGTACCCAAGCACATTTGCAGCTGCGAAACTCAGTTCTCCCTACCCCTGGGCTAGACTCAGAAGACTGCACCAGGCAAACATCTTTTTAAGGGATGTGCTGCCTCTTGCTGGATGAGGAATTCAGAGGGGGCGCAGGAGTAGCCCTGGCTCCTGAGACAGGTAGTGGCAGCCAGGTGCCCTCCAGCCTTACGTGCTACCCTTTTATTTAAGACAGGCAAAAATAATTTCTGGAGGGACTTAATTAAGTTCCACTGGGTCACAGTCCCTGTGCACCTCATCTTCACTTCTCTTCCACATTTACGGTTGAGGAATGTCTATGGCCTTCCTCATTACACACAAAAGTTATTTCCAGAGATGCAGGCAGCAGGATACAATTCATAGGACAATCAGATGAAACAGAAGGTCTTATTCATAATTCTTCATTGAATCTTCCTTCACTTCCTGATTCCACAGCTGCTCTCTTGGTAAGATGGATATAGGGATCCCTTCCTTGGAGGTTTGCAGATGACAAGTGTGTGTATTAAAATGTTGTCAAGCTGCTGCCTTTGAAACAACGTACTTGAGCTGTTTGTAGACAAAGAGACAGGAGATGGACTGCAGTAAAACACGTCAGCTTTCTTATGGCACTTGGAGCAAGGTTTCTGAATTTATCAAGAAAATTAAATTTGCAAGACTGAGTACAGAAAATATAACGATGCACTGGAGGGATGGCAGCCTTGCTTTAAAGTACCCATTAGTGTGATTTTTATGAAAAGGGTGCAAGTTCTGGATGGGATGCTACTAGAACCAGCTTGTTAAATTCATCCATGCAGCACTCTCAGTGACTGTGGCTTTGCTGGCTTTGGTGTCCAAGGGCAATCTCCACTGCAGACAACTCTCTATTTTAATGATTTTAAAATTTCTTTTACAATAATAAAGTCCAAGAACAGTTTTGCCTAAGAGCAGGTATCTCAGGCCTCAGTCGTTTCTTTTCTATATTGAACAGACTTCCTGTCTGTTCTTATGAAATGATACATTATCTCTGCTCTGAACTGGATTTTTTTTCTTTTGCTTTATATGTTTTATTATCTTTACATTTTCTGTTACTGTTTGCAGTTTGCCTTTTTCCCTCCCTCTTTCCCAGCCCGTCCTTATGATACGATCTCTAGCCAACGGCACTATTGCACTTCTCTGTGCTTATTTTCCCATTTCCAGCTATTGGTAAAGCTCCCGAATTTCTGTGTGTTGGCAGAGAGTGGAGCTGTTTCCCCCAGTTTGTTGTCCGTGTAGCGGGAGTGCCCCGGCAAGGCATCGTTGTGTTGTATTGAATTGGACTGGCTGAACGCTGAGCCATCTGTACACGGACAGATTGTTACCCTTTACGATCCCTTTGGATAGAAGTTCTTGTAGCACGAATACTCACTTTGGTGTGCTAGTATGAAGCGGTGAGTATATATAGCCGGGGAGTACGGCTACGTGTGGCTGTTGTGATGGGAAAGGGTACTTTTTGCGTTCTGGTAGTGGGGTGTTGTGGATTTCTTTGCAGATTGTTGTCCCCCAGGCAGCAGCTTGGTGAGGAACCAGGCTGCCCTCCAGCAGAGCCCTGCATCACCCCAGCAGCGGGCACTCTGTGAGGCTTTGAGTGTCTCTGGTCTGTCGCCTCTGAGGCGGAATAGCAGCATAAAACGAGAAAGCCACAAGGGTATTCATAATGTAGAATGAGATTTGCATCCTCACTATCCTGAGCAAACCATCTGTATTATGCAAATATCAAAATGGCCTAATCAAAACCAGGTTATCGTTGTGCTTTGTGCTGCATGCACCTAGAAAAGTAAGCTTTGGCTGTCTTGATATATTTGATATAATCAATATAACTGACAATGCACTGCTCAGAAATTTACCTTAGGCTTTTCTTTGTGTTCAGCTTGATCTGTCAGTCATACAGAACATCCATAGGATATGTCTATTTTTTTCTAAGAGTTTTTCCTTCCTTACCCATATGTCACTATAGCTCAAGAATTTCCATATAGTGGCAGGGTGGTCCAGGATAGAATTGTTTCCCCAGGCAATACACTGGGAAAAATGACTCTGGTGTTTTTTCCTGACAAGGTGCCCAGGTAATTCACAATTGGACTGCCCCGATACCATGTGATTTCCACGAAAACTAACTGTGGTGCTATAACTGTAGTGCTATATATAAGTCATATATAGAGAGAGAGATATAGATATAGACGTAGATAGATATATATAGATACAGATATAGATATAGATATGTAATTGACTTTATGGATGACTTTTCATATAGATATAAATATTTACCTT
>NW_009204005.1:0-4792 GCF_000690835.1 Fulmarus glacialis
CGGGCGGCCGCCTGCCACGAATACGTCAGTCCTCTCCACGCGGCAGCTGCCCCCTAACTTTGTCACAGCAGCTGTTTCCCAGGGCACGGCGACACTTCCAGCAAGGAAGGGAACATTTTATCCAGCTGAGACTGGCCGGCAGTTTTAATGGGATTACCCACACTTAAATTTGGCCTTGAGATGGCATCTGATGTCTCTGTTTGCGGTGAGCACCGGTCGTGCTCCGTGTCCGCCCTCCCTCGCAGGGACACCTCGTTGGAGGCAGCGCAAGCACTTGAGATGAAGAGTCCCGTGTCCAACGATGCCCTGATAATTCAAGGCAGAAGAAGTTAAACCAAGACTTTCAGAAATACACTGAAAATCTGTCATTGCCCCAGGTTGTACCTATTCTCCCATCATCTGCAGGGAGGGACTCGTGGGGGAAGCACCGTGGGGGCTGCGGTGGGACCTGTCCTGGGGCGGTGCCCCCCCTCCCAAAACCAGCACGAGGCCTCTCAGTTTGGGTCCCAAATTACTCCCAAAAAGTCTTGTTCTCTTCAGTCACAGCCACCGTTGCCTTTGCTTGGGCATTTGTCCCCTGGATTTCCCTTGATTAAAAAGGTCTCTAGGTAAAGCTGAGCAGCTCCTTGCCGTGCCCTCCCTGCCAGACCCCTGCTGTGCAGGGGCACAGCGCATTGCTCCGGGGGCTCCCCAAAACTACTAAGCTTTTCCTACTGGATATGGCAGTAAAAGCAGGGCCCTTCCCTGATGCTCTCTACATGCTGGAGGTCAAATTTATCTGGATTAGCCCCCCACAGCCACGGTGAATACCTGCCGGATGCCTGCCGAATTCGCTAAGCCAAAAACCCATCTCAGCCACAGCAGCACCCGGCCCAGCCTGCCCCCCTCGCCAGGCCGGGCTGTTCCCCCCCCACATTTGACACTTTGACTTGATAGCATCAGTTTGGCCACCTGCTAAACCCCACCTTGCTCCACAAATTGGGCAAGGCAGGCTGATGCCCAGGCTGCCGCGGGGACCCGGAGGCGCTTTGTGGCGACCATGTGCCTCGGGCAAAAGATTTTGCGAGAAGGCAGATTTTCAGTAAAGGAACCCAAAGCTGCTTCTGTTGCCAGGCCAAAGGAGAGGTGCGTACAAGCCTTTGGGCACGGAATAACCGTACAGAAAAGCTGTCCTGTGCCGAGATCTCGCTCTGCGCGCACTGAGAGCGAGCGCTGCACTAAACGCTGAGCGTGTTTTCCTGCCTCCACTCGCCTTCGGAGCTGCTCGCCTCTGCTGGCACAGCACAGCGCTTCGCCTCGGACCCGGCAAAACCCTCGCAGGTTTGTCAGAGCATGAAATAAGGTGGAAATCGCTCAAACCTGGCATTGAAATGGAAGTGCTCTCAGCACAGCAACACCAAGAAAAGCATCGTTTCTGCGGATTATTTTGCAACGGCTGCATACTTTGATTGTTTCAAAGAGATTTTACGTTTAATTTTTTTCTACTCAGCCAATTTGTTCTTTGTCCCTGTTTTCAAGAAATCTGAAATCACTACAGCACAACCCAGCCACTGGGCTGAAAATGTGATATTCCCAAAGCTGTTTTGTAGTCCTAGGTATTTTGGACTCTACTCCTGACACAAGTAACAAAAACAAACACTTGGAACAGATATGTAATTTTAACTAGAAGCCAATCTAAGTTTTAGGATCATAAACAGCCTAATCATTATTTATGCTTTACTAACTTGTGTTTCAGTGAAACCTAAAAGTTTCTGTTGTGTGTTCACGAAGGTTGTCATTTCAGGTTGGCCACAATATGCTTCTGCTAAAGAAAGCAAATGGAAAATAAGAAATTCAGACTCTGATAGTGCACCGAGGCAGAATAATTCAGCATTGGATACAAAGGTTGTGTTTACTCGCGCTGAGCCCAAAGTTAATCCTATTCCATCTATCGGCTGCGGTACTGGAAAGGTTGCACTGGACAATTCACTTTATTGGATTAACTTCGTGCGTGAAGAGCCACCAGCAAGCCCCATTCTTGGGAATGTCCATTATTCAGCACTAGACCTGTGCTGCAGTTTTTTACAGTCCCATATTTCTCTTTCTGTAGTTTCACTCTTGATGAACAACCCTCAGAATACATTTGGTCTGTTGAGCAGCAGGCGCTCGGTGCTGTTTCACCCCCCATAGGTTCCTTCTGCCGGCGGCAGGGACTTGGAGAGCTGCTCGGAAGCGATGGGACCGTTAACAAGATGAGCTGCAGCACCAAGCAGGACAGCCTCGCGGGGAAAGGAGCTTCCCAGTAGCAAAAGGCTAAGAATAGACAGGGGATCTGGTACCATTAACACACAAATTACGTCCCATCAGCTGAGCCGCGGGAGCTGCTTTTTACACTTCTACCAGCACCTGGAGGTACTGCACTTCAGCTGGACCCTGAAGAAATGCACGCTTCTTGGCTGGTGTTTCCAGAACTGACTTAACAGCATAAATCCCACCGAGAGTTAGTGAGACTCAGGATGGTATTTTCAAGAGAGGGCAAGCATTTTGGCAGCCTGCATCACATCTGCAGAAGTGTATGAGGGTTCCTATTTAATGTAGATAGTGCCTAGCGAAACTAATAAACCAGTTAAGAGGCCAGGACCAGTGTTGTTCTGATTTATTCATCTTTACTGGTCTTCGTTCCCTCTCTCCATCACTGACAAGTGTCTGGATACCTTCAGATGGCAAACCTGTGGGTACTCAGCAAACATGCACTTAAGTACTTTCTCACCTTTGAAAATGGGGCTCCACCTCTTAAATCACCTCGGTCCTGTTGGGAAGTAACCCATCATGTATAATAAGCGGAGCCCCTGCGTCTGTGTGGAAATCAAGACAGCCTCACTGACTCTTGACAGCTTCAGCAACCTCCATCGGCTGTCCCACATCATAGGCAATTTAATTATCATCATTTCTGCCGTAAAGCATTTAATGTCACAGCCAGACACATGGATCTATGTGAGTTTATCACTGCATGCTCTCTACACGCTGTTTTCTCTCCTGTTTCAAGAGACCTTGCTGTACCTCTAAAAAACTCCACCCCAGGGAGCCCTGCGGTGTCCGTCCCCTCCGTGAGGTGGGTTTGCGGCTTTCCCCGGAGGCTGAGCTGTTAATGGGGAAATCGCTTGGGCTCGGCCTCCCGGCAGACTCACGTTTCCATCAGCAGACACAGGCTGCTGCGGACTCCCCGAAGCTTCAGGCAGATTTTCCGTGCACTGCTCAGCTCTCACATAGCAGAGTGATGCCACACAGGGGTGCTAAAACTTCTTCTATAAAACATCTTCTTGCAAACCCCATTGTTCGGCTGTGGGAACCTGCCCCTCTCTCTGGAGGGCAGATCCAGCAAAGCCAGTCCGGGGAGACTGCCCCTGACCACCCAGGGGCTTGCCTTAGCCCCCGCTCTGCAAAATGATCTGATACCTCTTAGACCACAAAAGTAGAAATAAGATGATTAGTGGGGAGGAGTGGGGTGAAGCGGGCTTAAAAGGGATGAAAGGGAATTTTCTGTTTGTAGAGAGATACAATATTTTTTTTAAAGAAATGCACACTGTCTCCGACTTGCTTTTCTCATGAATACGTGGTTACCTGATGGGTAAGAGATCTCTTCAGATAAAAGAAAACTTAAGTCAGTCAAACTACTCGCTGAATAAATGCAGATCTTCTGCAGTTATTTCAGAGGACAAACTCAAGCCAGACAGAGGATTTTCCTGTCTTAGAGCATTAATAATCCAACAGCAAGTGCTGTCTGGTTGTGAATAAGCCAGTATACAACACTGCATATACAATATGTAGAATTAATTTCACTATGATATGTCTGAGGCATATTTTATCTGGATCCCTTACTGTGTAGGGCTGTATACTTCATTATCTTAAAGAGTGAATTCATCTCCTCGCAGCCGTCACCAGTTTGCAGACCGTGTCACCCAGTGTGATGCTCCTGCTTGCTGCCAGGGAAGGACCAATGTGTTTTCCCAGCAGCAAGGAGTGACACAGCGGCCACTCCAGCCCCAGGGTCCCAGCGTCCGGCCTTGCTGGGAGACGGACTGGCCCGGGAGGCCATTCGGCAGCCGACCACTGCCCGAGCAGTAACGCGAGCCCTGGCAATGGCTACAATCGTAGACAAATAGTAATAAATAAGCAGCAAAGCACTGTGACTTGACAAGCCTTGGGCATCTCCGGGGATTTGAAATGGGATATGGAGGTTTTCACCTCCTGGTCTCTGGTTCACATTTCAAATCCAGCCCCGCTCCGAAGTGACCAAAGGTCATTGCCAGGCTCAGTCGCCCATGTGAAGACATAAATGGTCTCATTTCTCTAATTCCTCAAGCGAGGCTGGGGGGAGGACTGGATTTGTTTGGGTTTTATGATCCTGGTGGAACAGCCCGACAGCAAGGCTATCTGTCCGCCTCTCCGTCCAGTCCCCGTCCTGGCTCTCTGGTGCCCGGACACCTGCCTGGCAGCTCCCGGGCACTGCGCCTGGCCCCAGCCCGTAAAGCACAGGGGGACTGGCTTTGCTCTGACTGAATCCTGCACCTCACTTTACTTTCTCCATCTACAAAGCTAAGCAAGGGTGTGCATTTTTGGTCTTCTGTACAGGGCCTGGGAGATTTGCAGAGCTTGCTGCAAGTGTGAAACTCTGCTATTTAATCTCAGATCCTCAGCCTGTCCCCAGAGCTTGGTCCTGGTCCGTGTGGCCCAGATGTCACAGGAGGGCAGCAAATGGGTCCTTCTAACCAAACCCTGCATGAAAGACGATGGCACCAGTGCAGCCTCCCTC
>NW_009204006.1:0-210 GCF_000690835.1 Fulmarus glacialis
TTAACCCCCAGCACCCGCACTAGCCACCACCCCAGCAAGGCTGGTGCCCAACACCCAGCAACCACAGGGCCCAGAACCCAGAAGCCTCAGCGCCCAGAAACCAACAGCCCCAGAGCCCAGCACCCCCAGAGCACATCAGCCAACACTTGCATGCACCCAACACTCCAGCCACCCAACACCCAGATATGCCACGCAGGCAGCACCCCCCGC
>NW_009204007.1:0-6264 GCF_000690835.1 Fulmarus glacialis
AGTCCCCGAGCAGCAATTGCTGCCCCCCGCCCATGGGGTATTGGGGTATTGGGTCAGCTGTCCTGGCTATGTTCCTTCCCAGCTTCTTGGGCACCTGGCAGAGCATGAGAAGCTGAAAAGTCCTTGACTATGCAAGCACTACTTAGCAACAACTAAAACATCAGTGTGTTATCAACATTATTTTCATACTAAATCCAAAATACAGCACTATAGCAGCTACTAGGAAGAAAATTAACTCTATCCCAGCTGAAATCAGGACACCTGGTGAGCTCACTTGCTCCTGCTGATCCCATCAGGAAGCTCCATAGTGCTTGCAATCAGAGACAGGCAAAGTGCAGATAAAAGCCTACCAGGGGAGCAGCAGTAGCTGCAATATGGCATAAAAAGGCAGTACTTTATTCCCAATCTGTGTGCAATGCGGTCAGAATCAGGGAACATATGCCATGACCAATGAAAGGACAAACCTGAGAGTATGAGATGTATAAAGGGAGGGATAAAGGCCGTGAATTTGCAAGCAGAAGAAAAATCCTGGCCATATTCTGGAACAGAGGCACAAATGACCACAAGGTGAACATCTCTATATCAGTTAAACTTCATGTCTCTAAACTCTGGAACGCAGGGTGATGGCCTTTGGTGATGCCTAAGCAAAACTCCAGGTTGGAACTTAAAATGACAGGGAAGTTAACGAATAAGTGAGGAATTCATTTGGGAAGGAGGGAGAGAGATGGATCGTTGTATTTTCTTTTCTGTCAGACTTATCAGCAGCTGATTCTGAAGTCACGTGCTACGTCTCAAAGGACAAGTTACATCTGCAGCCAAAGTTTACAGAAAACGTTCTCGTGTACATAATGAAAAATATTGCCTAGGGGGATTTTGGATTTGCTGTCACTGAGAGCTTCTAAGAGTAGCTTAGACTTTTTAAAGACTAGATTAGACAAATATCTGCCCAGACTAGCTTATGTTGTGGGTGTACTTTGAGCAGGTACTTAGCAGCCACTAATGTGGTCTTCAGACCACTTGGGGTCTCTTACAGGCCTGTTCTTCAATTATCCTGTGACATGCAAGTGCTGTGCAGGACAAGATGATGTACGTCCAGGCAGAACTGGGGAGGTGGCATTTGTAAAGAGAATATAAGTGATGGAGGGCTGATACACTAGCTGAATGCCACGTTGTTAATGCCATGTGTGTGTCACCAAGTCCACTGCTGGTAATATTCAGTGCCAGGCATCCCTGATGCTAACGAATGAAATGTGTGCAGCCAAGGAGGTGGCTTTGCAGACAGAGTAAACAACAACAACAAATGTGATTGAGGCAAAATGTAAATATAACGGTAACCACTGTCAGTGCCATACTGCATATGTGACAGATGTGAAACACTGTAAGTGCTAAATGTACCCAAAATAAAAAGACACAGATGTCCTGACAGCAGGCGATCTGTGTGTTTCTTCTCTGTGCCAATTCCATATAGCACTTTGTAGTCCCCAGCTGTGAGCCCACACAGATAGCTCCAGACTCAAAAGTTAGAACTTAATCAGCCCCAAGCTTCTGTGCCCCAACAGGCAGCAGTGATGTCACTCTGAGTGCCAGTGCCCACCGGCACGGTGTTCACGGGTTGCTGTGACTTGGGGCTGCTCAACCCAGAAGAGAGGAAAGGACAAAAATGCGGAGCAATCTCGATAAGCAATCAAAAGACATGTTGCTGATCATGCTACAGTATGCGATGGCCAACGCTTCTATCAGACAAGATGAGAGGAGGCCAGGCACTGCGACGATGTGCAGAATTCCTTTATCAGCTCAGTCATCACCTGGCAAAACACCAGAGTAGGGATAAAGCGTAATATATTAATTAATGCTGTCAGGACCCTTCTCACTGTGTCTGGTACCTTTGCCAAAGAGGTTCTTACTAGTCTGGACCATGCACTACAGCATCCGGCCTAGTTAAGTGGAAGCAGGATTATAAACCTCATTTTCAATACCCACTAGAGGTAAATATTTGCCTTTACAGATGAGAAGAAATAAGGGAGGGAACATAGCATAAACAGTGTGTGCCATGCCAGTTATCTGCTTGCAAAGCAACAATCCAGGACATCAGAGCAACCAACACTTCTGCATAATCAGGAGGGAGGAAACCAGATGAAATTTGTGGGGTGGTTACAGGCTTGCCCAGGTTTAGCTAACGGTATCTCAACACAAAAGTGTAGCAGACAGGTTTCTGAGCAAAAGAAGAAAGTCACAAGTGCAGGCAAAGCCTCAGCCACCATGAGACCATTTGATCTGTAAAGATGCAGTGGGGTGCTGCACATCCCATACTTACAACATGGTGTATCCAAATGTAGTTGATTAGTATTACAGGCCACAGCACCATGTGTAATAAAAAGGAGTCTGAAGCCTTCTGTGCCTTCAAAGGCAGAGAGGGCACAATGCAATTAATACCAGGTGACAAAGGCCTACACATAAACAGCATAAACATCCTGACAGACATTGGAAATGAACCATTGTCCCACAGAGCCTGAACTGTTGGCACCCAGAGCCAGGAAAGCGCTGGTAAGGAAAAGTTGATTTCCAAATGTGAGAGTGCTCTCGGTGAAGACCACTGCCCAGCACGCACATGGAAACAGCCAGGGCCCCGAGGAATACTTGAAAATGGGCAGCTGATAAAGAGATATGTGAAAAAGCTGTGTGAATATGGTGTTACTGTCACCCAATACAGCATGTAACCACTCTGGTATGTGGTTTATATAGCACTCACGCATAGTACTCATGTAATATTCCAAGTCCTATGCGTGCTGCTCCAGCAGTACCACACATGCACACAATACCACAATCAAAAACACATCTTCCTGGCAAATTTTGACAACCTATATACCATGTATTGCAACCACCCGCACACATATGACGTGATGATAACAGCTGCCATTGCATCACTAGCAAATACTTCAATGGACCAGCACACATTTTCTCAGAGAGAGAGAATCTTCACACAGTCTCTGAACAACCTACAAGCAGATGGCAAACTGTGCACATGAGGAAAAGCTTGATGAAGCACCCAACACAAAGGCAGTACAAGCAAATATGCTGATGATGAATCCGGCTAATTGAATGTTTCACGAAGTAAACACATCAGTAAGAGCTATCCCACCCATTAAAAACAGGCTGCATGGCAAAGAAATTCAGAGCACTTAATAGTTGGTGGGTTGCCACTTGTGAACATTGCTGGTGGGCAGTCCAGTCCAGGACATGCTGTAAATATTGCCACTAGTGGAAAACCATGGCCCAGAACAACACATAGCATATAGCATTCTTCCTTCCTTCTTTACCAGCCTTTTGGATGTGACAGGGGCAAGAAAAACTTGCCATATCACTAACAGATGTAGCTCAGAGGAAGTCTTGATATGCTGAAAATGGGTTCCACTATTCTGGCAAATATACTAGTCTAGGTGTGATGATTTTGGTCATAAGCTGTACAGGGCTAAAGTTTCAGCAAATGACTGAAACAACCCTGGAATATTTAACAAAGAAAAATGAGATGTTTAAGAGAGTTAAAATAATTGCCTTGTGATGGAGGGGCTGAGCTAGAAGCCAGAGGTGACTGCAAGGGAACTGGCGTAGATATATGAATTTCCAGCTAGTTCAATAACCACCAGTGGCATGTGTGCTGGGGAAGTTCAGTCCGTGTTTTGCTGTATGGCACTGTGTACATACAGCTACAACAGTGCTGCCACAGGCCAACCTGCGCTCACAGCAAGGCTTTCATCTCATCCCGCAATCGTTTCTGTTCTTACATGCCAGGCAGCAGAGATGCACACCTGTCTTTACTTAGCTGGCTGCATTCTTTCTCATTTCTCCAGAACGCGTCCTAATCTACAGAAGATTTAGCTTGTGAGTGTTGCCTGGACAGCAATGCTCTGAGCATTTTCATGTTGTTCTTAGCATAGTAATTCCAGGAATCTGGCATTTCTGTGCCAGGTTGTGCTGCATTGCAGACTGCGAGCAATGGTGGCTCACAGGACCCATGTCGCACCCTTGGGACCCCTGGAGCCAGAAAGCTCCATCTCTCCTCCAGAGCACCTCTCCACCTCCTTTGGCACGGGCTTTCTCACAAGCCTGAGTGAGTCTGGCCATTGGCACACCACTCCCCTTGAGGCAGAGACAGGCAGGGCAGCAGTGAGCGAGCTGAAGTGGGGTGTGAAGCTGTCCCCACCGGCTCTGCCCCATGAGCAGGGCCAGGCAGGGCCAGGTTCCCGTTGGCGGCGGTGTTAACGAGCCCGGCTGTGCCGTGTGTGCAGCTCTTCTGGAATTCTGTTCAGAAACACCATGAGAAACTCAGAGCATGTACTATTTACGCTGGTTATTAGAAGCAGATGCTAATGTTTCTTTGCTGCGATCTCCCAAGTATCCTGTCCTTTTATGATGTGTGGCATGTGTTTGCAGTGTGTATGTCTCTATATCACATGCAAATAAAAGGTTACTTTCACCATTTGTGTTGTGTTCATTGATAATGAGGACCTTACAACCTCTTTCTGTGGTCTTGCCCCTGCAGATGTTGACTGTGGAGCTGAGGTAAGCATCTGTAGTAATGTATAGGGCTGCTGTATGGTGTACATGTGTGGATGTCTGGCATGAGCAATGGATGAAGTATAAGTCAGGGCAAAAACAGTGCTCTGAGCTGCCTCCTGGCATTGGGTAGCACAAGGGCAACCAGGATGTCTTACCTGTATACATACAGTTCAGTGTTTGAGAATGGCAGGCCCAAAACAGTGCAACATTCACATTCTCTCTCTCTCTCTCTCTTATATATTTGTATATATGTATATTATATGTATATGTGTATGTACATATATATGCATATGCATAGAGTTCTTTCACACCAAACACCTTCTAGTATCTGCAAATAGTACTCTACACACAAAAGTTTATCTGGAAAATGATACCCACATATATAAAGCAAATATTGTTTGCCTGGGTATTTCTCAGTATAATTTAACTAACAGCATAGCTGAATTCACTGTGTGAGTGAGTTATTTAACAACTAGAAGATTTGTTCACATAACTCAAGTGTACTTTAGTAGCAGAATACCAATAATTCAATGCCTTTATCAGACAGAACGGGCCTAAAGTGCCATAAATCTGAGTCTTATCAAGCTTTCTTAATCCCGTTCTCCTGGGGTAACTAGGCCCTGCTTTAATGGATCCACATGCTTGAAGCTTCTGTTTCTGATTTCATGTTTTCAAGCCTTACCTTTTACATGACGAAACAGGGCATGCTTAGAAGATTTCTTAGGCTTCCTTTAGAACTATCAGCCTGAATTTGGGAGTTCTCAGGACAATGAGCAAATCTACACTTTCCAGAGATTTCCTCCGCAGCCAAGTAACACCTCAGCCAAGATGTATCCACTTTCATCAGTGTTTTATATGACATTTTGGATAAATTTTAACTTAAAAGCAAAATGCACAGTTATGTTATTCCTACCCACCAGGTGGACACTGGTGTACTATCATGCTATAATGCCCCATGTTGGGAAACTTTCATCATATGCCACAATTCTTTTCTTTCTGAACCCACGCCACCCTTGAGATGATACAAAGCTAAAATACAGTATCCTGAACCACTCATGCTGTGCTAGTCAGTGTCTTGTCTACACATTCACAAAACTCCTAGGAATAGGTTTGCTTTTGTAACAAAGACTTAAATCTGTGTCATAACAAATATTAGAAGCCATAAGTAATCATATGGGAAGGGGGGAAGGGTGGAGAGAGAGTGACTATGCTAACTGGCTGTTTTGGATGTGAGCAGGCCTAAACATTGGCTTGGTAAGCAATTGGGAAAGAGATTGGCCACGTCCCTCAGGTGAACAGAGTCTGGAGACAAGCTACACATGGTTGTATCCTCCAAGGCCAAACAGTCTGTCATGTCTTTCTAAAGAAAGAGAAAGAATGGATGTGATTTAGATTGAAGATTCCCAAACTTTAGTACATGAGTCACTTCAGAATAGAATCTAGGCTGTTTAGTGTCGTGGATGCAACTCTGTATGAAAGAGAAAGGGGAACTACACAGATGTGGGAGCTATTGCTATTTCTGCCTTCATGTGGGAAAAATAGGGTAGAAGTACAGAGAGCTGAGAGTTGGCAGTTCCCTGCCTGCTGCTCATTAGCCAAAGACGGTCATCTTTGATCCATCAGAAGAAACTATGTAGTGGGACCTATATAATTCATATAGGAGACGAGGGATGGATTCTACAGATAATGGCATTCCTAAACCATGCT
>NW_009204007.1:6285-29165 GCF_000690835.1 Fulmarus glacialis
ATAGCTCATGTTTGTTACCTGCTTTCTCCTTCTCCATACTCCTCCAGGAGCCACGATTTCCTTCCATTCTCAAGTCCTTGTCAGGGCAAGATATCACTGAGGCCTTCATCTGACAGCCCTTGTCCCAGTGTTTGGAGGTACTCCTACCACAGTTTCCATACCAGCCTAGGTAGACAGGCTGGACCCATGATAGTTCCTGAAGGGGTCATGTTTGTTACCTGCTTTCTCCTTCTCCATACTCCTCCAGGAGCCACGATTTCCTTCCATTCTCAAGTCCTTGTCAGGGCAAGATATCACTGAGGCCTTCATCTGACAGCCCTTGTCCCAGTGTTTGGAGGTACTCCTACCACAGTTTCCATACCAGCCTAGGTAGACAGGCTGGACCCATGATAGTTCCTGAAGGGGGGGCATCTTTGCACCACACTCTCAACCTTTTTGTCTTCACAGAGTGAAACAGAAAGACATCCAAAGCAGTCCCACATGCACCCATTACCATTGCCAGAAGCAAGAGTAGTTTCTATCACTGCATACTTTAGTGCATACTAAGTTGGGAAACCCCTGATCTAAATGGGTTTTCCCTTCTTTTTGCATCTGACTTCAGCTATCTGCCAATAGCTTGGTGTTGGTACAGATGTAGCATTATTGTATGTATTTTCAAAAAGATGTGACTATTTCTTTGAAGTCGGACAGACTAACCTTGTTCCTGGTCACACCTACTTCTTCCTATTCCAAACTCTTGATTCAGTGACACTTTCAATGGGGAAATCTCCTTTAATATGTTCAAGAATTCCACCAGAATATCTGAAATCATTTAGACCACAGGTGTGCAATGGTGTAATTTTAAAATCTCTAATTGTAAGAGTCTCCCAAAGTTCAGCTATGTAAAGTGTTCAGTATAGCAATCCAGCTGTCTTGTACCTTCATGAACTTCTTGCACTTAAAGTCCTATATATAAATGATTATTCAATGTCTTCAGAATTATTCTTATTAGATGCAAATAATGAAAATGAATGAAAGCTATATTTTCAGTCACCAGGCACATTTGTTTATGTAAAATTGTACACACAATTATTCATGTATCCTCAAATTTTAAAATGCCAAAGCTATGTGTACATCTGAAAAACAATTTAAACCAAGCCCCGAGAGCATTAAAATGTGCATCTGGAATATGTGGGTTTTTATGGTTACAAATTCTTTCATTCAAAAAGTCTAAAATGTCTTGTACAAATTTGTATATGGAAAGAAGATTAACTGGCAATGTAGCCTGTTCACAGGCTAGAGCTGATATGCCTAAAACTTTTTAAAGATACCATAAAGGATATTTTTATATTGTATGTACTCACTTTTATTTGGTATTGTTCACAGCACATTGTGAGCTTGAAAATGAAATATTTATGTAGCTTTTTTCCCCTTATGCAGTAGAAGGTCAGACATTCTGGTCTGTAGGACAGTCCTTCTCTCCTGATTGTCCTTGTTGGAAATAACTGAAGCCTTGGCTTTAACAGAAACTAGAAGAGCCAACCACATAATGTTGGGTGAATCTCCATAACAGCAATGTGTTCCTTCAAAGCTCTGCCTACCCTTTATTTGCCAAACAAAGGCCATTCTTTGCACCTTAAGCCAGGGTGGAGTAATTAGGGGGAAGGAATGGCAATTATGGTCTAAGAGGATGGGGAAAAATATAGAGGACGAGCAAGGTGCAACTTGTAATGATCATTGTTTATAGTATGAAGCAGGACATGAAATGAGGAATGGGGCAGGCGCTTTCCTGTGATTCAAGTATTAGGGCTGAGAGTTATTTCTCTTGCTTTTTAACATTCAGCGTGCTGGGAAGAACAAAATAGATGAAAAGCTTCTTTAACACCCCTTAACACCAGTACCATCAGGGAAACTGAGGGACTATGGATCAAACAAAGCCTGCCTTCCACGGCCTCGCTGAGCTGTGACTGCAAAAGAAGAAATCAAACACGTTCTCTCCACCTGATACTAAGTGCTGCCCCGTTTTGGAGGCCGAGAGGCTGTGTCAGCACTGATGCAGCCTGTCCTCCGCCAGCCAGCCGCCATGCCCAGGAACGCGCTCCTGCAGACGTGGCGTCCGTGCTGTTATTGCAGCCACCAGTGGTGCGACTCCGACACCCGACTTTCTGGCCTGGAAAACCACCCAAGGACTCACAGCAACACTAAAAGGAGTCGCAGTGGGAAGAAAGCAAAGAGGAAGGTCACCATTTGGTGATTCGCAGCACAGCGTATCGTCGTTACCTGAACGGATAACGAGTTCCTGACCTGAAGGAAAGCCCTCACCCATGAGGTCAGGTTACAGCGCAGGAGGCGGCCTGGCCTGACGCAGCCCGGGCCACCAGCCCTCCTGGCGGGGTGCGTTCTTCAGAGGCTGGAAAGGACAAAACAACAACAAAACTACTTTCATTCAGGTGACTCAGGCTGAGGTCGGTGGCCAGGGGCTGTTGACAAGTGGGCGCGGGCACTCCTAATGACACCCCGCTCTCGCTGGGGGTGGAGCCGCCCTTCCCCGCTCCCGCCGCACCATCAGGGCCCTGCGGATCTCCCTCCAAGGCCACAGTGTTTGTCATGAGGGTCCCGGCCACAGTCAGGGGTGGTGGGGAGGGCGGTGGGGCCGGGGCAGAGGGCTCCCTCTTCCCCTGCCGACAAACCACCTCCCTGCCGCAGGAGGCACTCAGACATCCTCGACCCATGCATGCAGAGCTGGGGAGGAGAGTTCATGGCGGAGCTCAGGCAGAGGCAGATCGGGTGTCATCCAACAGCACTCACTCTTTCACTGGGTTGTGTAACGCACCTTTTAATCACCAGGCGAGGATCTGGATGCAAATGTGCCCCTTATGCAATGGGGTGAGTAAGATTCTGTGCTGCCTGCAGCCTCTCTTCCAGGCAGTGCGGTTGCCTTCTCCGCATGATGAACTTGAATGTCAAATATTAATAACAAAACAAATTATCTCCACCCTATCATCAAGGTGTGTCACGGCTGATTCCTATTTAACATCAAGGTTTCTACTTCTCAGGAATCCTTCCTGCAATCCTGGGCTCCGGCTCTATCAGTTCTGTGAGTGATTAAGGAATGACAAAAATCCTGAAAAACTTCATGGCGTCTGAGCTCATCTTGATCCTCTTCCATAGTTTGCTGGGATGGGAGGGAAAAAATGGAGCTCCAAAGATAGAATGGCTGGAGTAATTCTTGCAAAACTAGCCTAACCCAACCATCAAAGCACTTCCTTTAGGTAAGAATTCACCCCCACCAAGCTCACAGTGCATAAATAAAGCTGTTTTTCAAAATAAAAACAGTGTCTCATACAATAGGATTTTGTATAGATCATAAATGACACTCCCATTGTCCTAGCCACAAGTTCTTTTGTGCATTCAAGTGTTTAGTCTGATCAAACAGCATCAGAAACATTTTTTATAATGTAGATCATTTGGAGAATCATGAAGCAGATGAAAAACCATTCATTAACAATGGTTAATTCTGGGACTTTTTACTCTGTTGAGGCTACAGCTTTTTTGGTTATGGTTAATTTTTTGACTCCTCCATTTCATGATAGCTTGGTAGTACCAGAGAACTGTGAATCTTTTTAAGTAATTCTTCTTAGATGAGCCCGAACGATGTTAACTGGTGGATATGCGCTCTTGCTTACAAGTGCCATAGCTAGTTCCAGATCTCTGCAGTGATCAGTCGTAGGCCTGATGTACAAGGAGGGGCCGAGGGGGGTCAGGCAGGCTTCAGAAGAGAAAGCAGAGGTGAGATCTTACAGCTGTGTTCAACCACCTCACAGAAAGGTAGAGAGAAGAGGAGGCCAGACTTCCTTCTGGAGGTGCACAGGGAAAGGACAAGAGGCAACAGACACAAACTGCAACATGGAAAATTTGATTAGATATCTGATTAGATATAAGGAAACAAATTTTCACAATGCAGGAGTCAAAGACTGGGACAGGTTGCCCAGAGAGGTTGTGTCTCCTTAGACATACTCAGCAGGACATGACCCTCAACAACCTGACCTAACTTCAAAGTTGGCCCTGCCCCAAACAGGGACTGGAGCAGATCAGATGCCCTCCAGAGATTCCTTCCATCCTGCATTATTCTGTGAATCTATGATACTATGGAAAGGGGTGGTAGCTGTGGATAGTGACAGTCTGTTACCTCATAATTTTATATTCAAATACTCAATAAAAAGGAGAAAGGTAATGACAGTGAAAAGATGGGATTTCATAAAAGATAGAAGAATGTGTGAAAGAGAAGAGAGAAGGAGACAATAAAAACTAAACTAGGAAAAAAGTCAACATGAAGGAGTACAGAAGTAAATAAAATAAGTAGGAGCAGATTCTCATTCCTACCAGAACACCTTCAAAGCACACTGGCCATGCAAAGAAGAGGCAGTTGATAGGTACACCCACTTCAAAGCACATTGCTGCATATTACTCTGAAAAGAGAGAAAATATGTCTTAATGTAAATGTAAATTCAGCCTACTGTTTCTAAAGGACTGGTGGCTCAAGGATGAAGGTCCCTCTCAAAAATGTATCCTCACTTTCATTTGACTAATAGATTTACATGTAAAATGTAGCCTTTTAAAAAGATTCCAGTAATGGAAATAGTAATTAGTACACTAGTAATAATAATTCCTGAACACTTCAGAAGGTTAATCATAGGTTGTATAGTGGTTCATCTTACCACCAGTTCAAAATTCAGCCTCAAGAGATAATTAAAAAAATACAGTAAGTGGTCTCTTTTTCTCTTTCTGCAAATTAGCCACATGCAGATCATATTCTCATTCCAACATCTGAGGGTTCCTGAGCTCTTTCTGAACTGCCTACAGGCAAGCGTTTCTCTGAGCAGTTAGGCTTGAGAACTTTCGTGCTGGATTTCTGTGCTTGGTTACCTGGCCACTCCGTGTGGATTTTCCTTCCTGATGGTGAGGTGAACAAGTTAGCTGCAGGAAGTGTCACACAGAAATGCCATAAACCAAATGAAAAACAACCATTTGGAAAGGTAAACCAATGACTGAATGAAATGGGAAGCCACTAAACATTTTCCCTCCCTTCTCTTATCCTTAATGATAAGTATGAGTAGAAGCTTTGTCATCTGATGCTTGCACGATGCCTTCTTTGACTTGGGTTGGATGGTATCCGTATTACAAAAAATACCACAGGAACTGGAAATAATTGGTACCTCATAACATATGCAGATCCTGCGTGGAACACAATGTCTCAGAGCAAAGTCTTTGATGTTTCTCAGTTATATAACCCCCAGGGAAGGAGGATGTTGTTATTTGCAAAGCACATTCTCCCTACTTTCTGTATTGAAAAAAAGAGGAAAAAAACCCCAACCCAAAACCTTGAGATCTTCACTAAAAGAGCACCTAGAAATCAAACAATTCTGTGATGGCTCCTTCTGTGTTAGCTCATTCACTTCCCAGATCAGAAAATAGAGCTGAGTAAATCTGAATCCAGCTGTTGTATGGTTCCTAGAAGATTAATCAGTTACAGTCACAGAAGTCAATGAAAACTCATGCCTGATGGAGAGGTGGGGGGTTCTTGCTATTTCACATGCATAAAGATTAGAGAAACCACAAAGTGAAATGGGATGTCCTAGTGGACGAGAGAAGATTTTTTGTTGGAAAAACTTGGCACTAGAGATGCTTTTAATTATGAAATACTTTACCTCCAGACCACAGTTCGATGGCCAGGAGAGAAATGGCACTAATTATTAAAAGAGAGAAAAGTGCAGAGGGTTTTGGATACATTCACAGACACATTCATCAGACAGGGCCCAAAACGGAAGTGACTGTTTTGTAATTCTTTCTCTGCTCTCTCATAAGGAGGGAGCACGTTAATACCTTGTGACGCTGGTTAACCAGCATAAAAGTACTGCAGTAGATTAAATGTATTTGCAAAAGTGAAACCAGCAGCTAATCATCTTGTTCATACACGTTGATTTTTCCCCCTGACTAATTTCTCTTGTAGTGGGAGTAATTAACTTTATTAGTAACACTGACTCTGGTACCTTCGGGCAAGCACTGGTGGAGCTGCTTATTAGCAATCACATAGTTTCACTTACACTGTTATCCTGAGCATTTCCTACACGGTGAAGTGCCTGTTGAATGTAAAGTGGGACAGGTTAACTTCCTACTTAAAAATGTGATGAAATGTAATGTTGGGAACAGGGGGAGGGAAGAGGCAGAAATCCTAAATTTTTTGCTTACTTGAATTCACTATCACTTTCAGTTCACATTTTGCCTTTGCAATGGGAGGATGACTGGAGTTGGGGTCCACATCCCCCAGTTGTGTCTCCTCGGTGGGGTCTCCGTGACATGTGCGCTCAGCCCGGCCTTGACCCAGGAGACTCCCCATGTGACCGGGAAATCTCCTACACGGCTTTGCCAACAGACCTCAGCAAGATTTCCATCCAGAGGTGCAGAGGTGGCAGCGAGTTACTCAAGCAGCAGGCAAACCTGTGACACTTGCAGCATGGACAAGCTGGCACTTTGCTGGAGGACAGGAGCAAGCCTGGAGCAATTCTCTGGAAAGACGTTTGCAGCTGCCAACTTCCCTGCTTGGAAGAGGCCACACGGCAAGGTGAGGAACACTATACCTGTTCTGCCTCACTGTTCCCAGGAATACTTTCTCCAAAAACGACAGACAACCTGGCAGGGAGCTGCATTGCTGCGTTGAGGGTTGTGAAACAGCTCTAGTGCTGAAAAGAAAGAAGGTCACTTACCCACTCATTAACTGGGCATTGCAGTGGGGAGCGTGCAAAGAGGTACTGGCAGCCAGTCTGAGGGCTGTTTTCAGAGGTGGGGCAACTGGTAGCAAACTATACTCAAATAAATCTGAATGGTCTGAAGGCGAGGTCACAGGAAGAAAAACATCCAAGGAGAGGGAGAAGAAAGGCTCCTCCTTCTCTGTCAGATCATTCATTGTTGCTTTTTCTGCTATGACCTCAGCTATCAATCCCCACGATGCATAAACTACACTTACAATGAATTACTGAGATTAGGACATAGCCCTTTTTCCCCATACCAGTCCTAGTCCCTTAAGGTTCCCTTTGTGTCTGAGAGGAGAGTCAACAAAACATTCTGGTTTACCTGTTTGAGTCTATTTTATCCATTCTGTCCCTAGTACATGGATATTTCAGGAGACATTGCTTAGAACAGCTTCACTCCCAGCCTCATATACCAGCGCTAGAAATCACAAACTGCGGTTTGCTAAAGAGAGTGGTGTACCACTGAAATTGGAAACCACTGAAGTCCGTATTATATAGACCAGATATGCTGGTCTTTTTTATTATTGTTATTTATTTAAGGAAAGGGAAGAAATGCTGGGGAAGCAAGTTGCTGCACTTGCTGGCCCAGCTCCTGGCCCCTGCTGTGTTTAAATTTTGCTGCGAACATCTGCTCCCAGGCCCTAGTGCAGTAGCGGGGGGAGGCGTGTGGAGTGAGCGTGGTTGAACCATGTCTACAGTCTGCAACAATCCCGGGCTGGCAGATTGACCTGGACATTGCGGCCGGTTGGCAGCAGTTGGAGCAGAGCTGGGATGTCACTCCGGGGCTCTGGCCGGCCCCAGGGCCATGGCAGCTCTGGCGAACACGTGCTAGCAGTGTATGCTTTGGCAAGCACAAGTGAAACAAACCTAGCACTATTATGCAGGTCAAAAAAAGGAGAAAGGAAGAGGTGGAATTGTCGTGTGGGTGGAGTTTATATCACATAAATAATTGGGAAATTATGAATTTACATTACTGAATTATTTTTCTCACTGACCTGTTATTTTACAGGAGAGACTCATATATAAGGAGCCAAACAACACCACTTATCAGATAAAATTTATTTGCATGCTGAACAACTGGCTCTGGCTCTTTCTGTAGCACACTTCATTCACTGACACACTGAATGCCCAAGACACTTAAAAAAATTTTTATTGAATTTTCCCAAACACATCCCTTTCTAATCTGTTCTTCTGTGCCATGTCCACAAAACCCAGCATAGCATACATTTCTCAGAGAACAAGATTGAACAGCTACTTGTAATAATCATCGTCAAGTATATCCAGAGAGATGCTAGTGCCTTTGCATGTAAGAGATGATACACAGAAACTGAAGAACAGAGCCACATCACTGGAGCTGCCTGTGTACAGTACCCTACTGTCATCAGAAACCAAAACAATCATATCTGTGAGGGTGTTAAGGTATGGTTTAAATTGAAGTGCAGTTTTGCACCTACACCTCCAGCTGAAAACTTGTTTCAAAAACCTCACTCCACTGATGGACTTCATCCAGAATCTATCTGTTCCCAGTTTATATCCAATTGTTGGACACCTTCCTCTGCATTTTAATCTTAAAAGCTCCTCCTTCCCCTGTATTTACCCCCACCTATACTAATAGAGAGCACTCACATCCTCTGTCAGTCTTCAGTGCAAAGGAGCTAAGGTCTGGCTCAGATACAGGTGTGAATGCAACCCATCATTCAGTGGTTAATAAAGATCCAGTCCACCTACATTCACTTATTACATTTACAGTAGATAGGGTGAATAGGTATTTTCACCCTATAAAATTTTAATTATGAAACTAAAAGTACAAGTTATATAACCAGCTTTCAACATCATCTACATTCCAGGTCTGCTTACATTAATGTTCAGCTTCCAGTCATTGAAGGAGAGATTTGCTCTTTGGTAAACAGAGCAAACAACTTCGCAAATTAAAATGATATCTGACCTGCCCTCAAGTGTGTTTAAAGTGGGACAGACGAAATGGGATGTTCTCACCACTGCTTCATTGAAACACATTTGGTCTTAGCATTTAGGACTAACCTTTCTTGCAATGATTAAATACACATTCCAGTCAGAGAAAGAACATTTGTTTGGGATGTTAACTAATCTCAACCCCAACCTAAGTCCATAGCACAGCCATTCCACTCAGGAGACAATTGTGGGTAGCTACATCTCACTTACCGTACCAGGGAGGAAATCCCACTAGCATTAGCGATAACAACATTTCAAAACAGAGGACAAACCTAAAGACCACTCTGGCAGGTGTTCCTCTTTGACTCTGGCAGTTGCCCTTTCTGTCATGCAATAGAGATCTGGCAAGAAGACCCCATAGTCTGGACCCACCAGCCAAAGCAGCTACCAAGCCAGGCTTTGCTATTTGTGCTGCTGATAGCTCCTCCCCCCCGCTCCCCGCAAAGCCTCCCCAGACCATGTTCTTCTGGGATTTGTCTTCCTGTGAGGGTGGCAGTTGCCAGTTCAAGCCAAAAATCCCTTTCCATTGTATGTTCAGATACCGAAACACTGAAAAGGAAGTGTTTTTCTCCCAGAAGTAAGGGAAATAACCAGCTTCACAGCTTATCGTCATTTTCCTAAAACGTAAGGTGAGCCAATAGGTTTAAGTATCAAAGATTCTAGGAATGGGCAACTTTCAACTTTTGACCTGAGACTTTATGCCAACTCATTGCCTCTCATCCTGCCCTAGCTGACAGAAGGGCAGGATGAAAGTGTCTTGGCATAATGCAGCATTCTGTTGACTTTCCTGGTCCCACCCATTGATGTTTTCCAGCTTCAGTCTCTAAGTCTCCCTGATTTCCTGGAGAAGATGCATAAAAAAATATCTCCCTTCCTCTTGCTGGATATACATACACAAACTTCTAGTGTAAGTAAGAGGGAACTGGGAAAAGAGTCAGGAATTTGTTGTATGTGATGTTGCAAACATGACCTCTTGCTATTTGATAGAGTTGTCCACTCTAAAGCTCACGAAAAACTGAATTTTTGAAAGTATTGCAAAAATATATTGTATCTTTTAGTTCCCTAGCTCTCACAAATACTGCTATTTCTTTTTTTAAGGGCTGACAGAACCAGAGATTGCGTAAATCCTCCCTTAAATAAAGATTTCTGCTTTCCTATGGGGCTAGTTAAGATATGTAATATTTAAATGGCAGCCTTTCTCCATTTTCTGAAAAAAAAAAGTTAATTTCAACGAAAACAGTATCAAATTAGTCTCATAAAGCACCCTTTCTACTTCAGATAAGACAGTTATACATCATCATCAAATACTTACTAAATCAAGGTCTGTCAGGATCATTTCTTTTACATATGTTACCAAAAATAAATATTCAGTCATTAATCTCAAAGAGCTCCCTCAGTGCATTGCATATCCTAACACCTCTGGTACGTGAGCCCCAGACTTACCCCTCCTTAGTTTAGACACTTCATGGAGGCATCCAGCAGCCAAAGGGCTCTGTTTAAGTCTTGCCCAACTTTACACCTCCCCTGTATACTCCCTCTAGCAACCTTGAGTTGCCTCAATGGATAGGTGATCCCAGAGGGTCATCCAGCTCAACTCAGATCAGATCTCCAAGAGTGTTCCCTTACTATATTAACTACAGAGCAGGTTTTAAACCTTGCCCAGGCCTTCCCAATATCTCCAAAACATGATACACACTATATTCATGCAGGAGCTCCTAGGAGCTATGCTCGTCTCTCAGAGAGTTGTAGACATGGGGCCAGCATACCGATTCCTTACACCTAGAGTGTGTTATTAAACCGCTGTAAAATTACCCAGACAAGCTTAGAAAAAATATATAGAGTCATCCTGCTATAGAGACACCTAGAGTGTATGCCCTGCCACAGTCTGGTACATCAGTTTAGGGTCTAAAGGGTTGGAAGTAAGTAGCCCTGGTACGTACTGTGTGAAACAAATGCATTTGCATGAATGTGGAGCCCCTGCTTCGTGTGTTATTAAACCGCTGTAAAATTACCCAGACAAGCTTAGAAAAAATATATAGAGTCATCCTGCTATAGAGACACCTAGAGTGTATGCCCTGCCACAGTCTGGTACATCAGTTTAGGGTCTAAAGGGTTGGAAGTAAGTAGCCCTGGTACGTACTGTGTGAAACAAATGCATTTGCATGAATGTGGAGCCCCTGCTTCTCTTTTTTTCTGACATTGCAGTATGCTTTGGTAAATATTTGCAAGCACTAACTTCTCATAAGAGCCTTACTCTACATAGGCAAATCTAAAAACTCCTGTGCTTTAGACATCAAGTAAAAGAGATTAGCTTAGGTGCATCTTCTTGTCAAAATGTAGTAGTAAGGCTTGTCTACACAGAAAAACATCCTGAAATAGTTATTCTGCAATAACTATTCCATACACAGCATTCCACCATTGCTATTTTATAATAGTACCCCTAGGGACACATGGCTGAGTTAAACCACAAAAAGGCACTCTTCAGGCGGAGTAAAATTGTCCCCCCCACAGCGAGTGTGGACTTGCTAACTCTGGCGAGCTCTTGGTTCACTCCCTAGTACGCTTCCCATTTGCATCCAAAGCTGACTGAGCTTTTATTGTCTTCTGGGTTTTTAATCTGAAAAATTGATATCTAATAGAACCCTAGAAATCAGAATAAGACTTTCAGTAGCTGGCCATTTCGATCATGTTCCTGCCAATTATTTGCTGCTGTACAGGAACTTAAATGCTTTGTCCAGTTGAATTTTCATGCCTGAAAAACAGACCCTGCCCTTTGGAGTCTAATCTACAGCACAATAGAAATCATTATTAAGAAATATGCCTGATAATAATTCATAATTTGCCTCTGCTTGGTTTTGTCCCACTCCTCGCACTCTGTTTCCCTTAGGGAAAGGCCCCTTTGCTATCTTTGCAGAATGCAGTTGACAATAAGGGCTTTGTGGCTACACCTTTGAAAAAAAACAAGCAGATGGTGATAGTGGTGCCAAGGAGTTCTATTGCCAACAAAAGCACTTGAAGGATGGTCTGGATGCCTGAAAGAAGCACACACTGGAACCACTTGGAGAATGATAAACCCTTACAGCCCCTCAACTGGAGCCCTAAATCAGATGTGTTCATTATTCTAAGACAAGTGAAGCCAGGTTACCCAAACTGCTCTGTTGCTAAATATATGACATGTAAATAGCCTGTTGTTTTCTTGCCAATACAATATACTACCTCCTCCCCCACCTCTCCTTACGTAACCTTGTTAAATAAAGACTGAAGAACCCTGAACAGCACAAGTAAAAACAGGTCGTGGATTTAAAAGAGGGGTGTGTGAATTGGTTCTGACAAACAGGTCTTCCTTTGCTGGAAGGGGATTCAGGATTTTCATTAAGGAGGAAAAAAAGGCACTTTTTGTCCTGATTGTTTCAGAACAACATTGCCGTAACAAACACTTTCATCTGTAAGTGGAAAAATCCTAATATACAGAGTATACGATTAAACAACACCTCCTGCAGTGTTTTTCAATACAAGATTTATTCTCTTTGGTTCTGAGAACATTGCATAACCCTTGTAATATTATAGCTTATTGCACTGCCTCGTCATACTGCGTGAACTTGTGCTGTGACACGTCCACATTCAGATGTATCAGACTCGCTGGCAACACCTATGACACAATAAACCTGAACTATGTTAATTCAAGCTTGATGGGACACGTGGCATTCCCACCTACTGGACTGGAACCCTTCTGCTGTACGTACGCCTTGGCCAGGCAGCCTCAGACTGCTGGACCTCAGTGCCAGCAGAAGGGGTTAATCACGCTGAGAGCGAGCGTGGGCAAGTGGGCACTGGCCAGTGGTACCTGTTCAGCCCACCATTTTGGGAACAGATCATGGGAAGATGAACTTGGGAAGGAGTCTCTATTATTTGGTATCCAAGTTGAAGGAAGAGTGAAAAGTTTGGGTTCCAGTTCCTAAATTACATTATTTTTAGCATTTGTATTGCACAGCAGAACCCAAACTACACAAAATCCCAACTGTGCCCTCAAAACCTCATTCATTTTCCCACTGCTATTAGTTGCCTGTTTCTAAAGGAGGCTTTTACATCTGCAGGACATTAGTGTATCCTGCAGCATTCGTGAGCAATGCAATGAAGTGAAGAAAAGCTGAGAACAGTTACCTTGGGACTGAGAAATGATTTCATAGTCATAATCAGCTCTAAAGTGTCAGTCTGAATGAAGTTGCAAAATGCCCAGAAAGGGAGCCAGAGGTCTGTATGCCTTTTCAGTCATCCCAGTTCTCCTGTTCTTGCCAGCTCTGCCACTTTCTCAGCAGCAACCCTTCCTGTTTTGCCATTTTTTTCTGCCCTTCACTCCAACTACAGTTGATAGGATCTAATACATTTTAACAGGGTTCAAAGCACAGCCACATTAATTCTGTAAATGACCCTAATAGCTTTCAAATGTTTCTATCTATGCTTTTACGTCTTTAGTAATAAGAATGTGGAAGTATTTGTAGTCTGTAAAATAAAAGGGAAAATTGGCTTCAGACATAAGTTTTACTGCCAATAAAACTGTATATAACCATTTGCCTATTTTTTAACAAGGATGAATTAGTAGTACGAATTCTAAAAATAGGCTGAAAAAAAAGCTTAATGTGGTCCTCTTGCCACCTTTGTCTCCTGTCACAATAAGGTGAGGCTGAGAAATGCGACATCTTATAGTCTTCCCAATCTCACTTTTCTGCTGCGCCCCCCTGACAGGGAAGAATCACATTCTTCCATTCTTTTCACCATTGCTCCTCAGCAAATCAGTTCCAAACCGTCTAACATGATTAGAAAAGCAGGAGGGCAATGGCTTTGAACTGACTTTTCTTTCTAATTTTAGGAGGTAATAAGATTATTTAGTACGCGGATTCAAATTCTTCATCATGACATTGCAACCTGATGGATTTTATTTCTCTTCTGCTCTCAGAGTATCTAAAACCAAACACTGATGGTAGTGATTCAGAAGTGCTCATTCAATAGCTCTCTCGTTGCACATGTTTTAAACTTGAGGAAGAAAAAAAGCCTAGCCTGAGTACTTGATATGTATGAGTCAGGGTTGGTGTTATTGTGAATGGTCAAATAAATCACTTGGAATTGTTTCTGTTGTCTGATAGGAGAACACCACAAATACTTCCAGCATGATCTTTGTTGTGTACAAATGTATAAAGGTAGTAGTTTGATTTTAAGATTATCCTCACAGGTAACTTTTGGCAGACATCAATCCCTGCAGTCAATTGTCTCAGTGTAGGTATCAGACTGACTAAAAAAAATCTTTTACAAACTGATGTAAATCTCTGCAGAACTTACATGGGCATTTTCACTGGAGATTAAAAGGGTGTCTCAGATGAGAAAAAGTTAGTAGAAACAAAAATGCAAATAATCAAAAGCCCCACCTCTGCAAAGTGAAATGGGGTAGCTTCCAAAAGGAATATCT
Source organism: Fulmarus glacialis (assembly GCF_000690835.1). Taxonomy (NCBI): domain Eukaryota; kingdom Metazoa; phylum Chordata; class Aves; order Procellariiformes; family Procellariidae; genus Fulmarus; species Fulmarus glacialis. The sequence continues at coordinate 20,506 of NW_009204007.1, forward strand.
ACAAAAGATCCTTACACTGATTCAGTAAATTCTATTAAATGGGTGCTCTACATGCCTGTGTAAACCCCAGCCTCAGAATGTAAGTGCTTCCCACTGATTCAATACAATAGAAGCTCAACATTGCTGAATTAAATCCATGCAGACATTCAAATAAATATATAGGAAATGATTTTATGATTCTTTTCCTTCAGCTCTAATTTAGAAATGTGGAAATTTCATGCTTCTTTTTGAAAATAGGATAGCAGTAGGGATAGGCCCAAATGCCCACTTTTGAATCTCAATCCAAATCTAATTTTTCCCAACATTGAAGCTCACTTTGGCTCCAAGACATTGATTAAGGTTCTTCTAGATGAAGAAAAAAATGTTTTTTCACAATGCACCAACCGAAACAGGAATGCAAGGCTCTCTTCTCCCATTTGCCTGGTCATGGAAAATGTTAGCACCGGTCCTGATTACCTCTAGCCAAGAAATATGCAAGGATTTCAGCCTTTAGAAAAGCTCATATTATTAGTGACAATCTCTTTTGAGAACCTGAGATCTCCAGGACTCTTCTGAAAACAGGACATATCCACTGATGTGTTTCTAATGAAATGTCATTGGCATGTGAGTTTCCTCATACGTTTGTCTCATTGCCAGAACAGCAAATCCACAGAAATTACTTTTCACTGAGACTAAACTAAAATCCAAATGACAGCTCTAATCCATTTTATGTAAATAATATTTAAACATCGATATTAGCATGAAGTAAAACCACTCACATGTGCCACTTCGCTGCTCCTTCCCAAACGGAGCCTTTGCACTACAACATGGTTACTAAAGGCCCGAAGACAAGCATTGTCTGCTTCCAAAGGTTGAAGCCAGATCCTCAGCATGATTATACAAATCAAGGCATAATACCAGACAACTGAAGACCAGTTCTGTGTGTTAAACCATTGGCGAGTTTCAATACACTTAGGCTAGTTGTTGTCTACACATTTCCTATTGTTCCTTTCTTTTCAAAAAAAAGTGAAAGTGACAATGTCCTTTCTTCCTGATCTTTCTCAGAAAAATACCTTTTTTCCCCTTTTGAGCAAGAGAATTTGCCGTTGTTCCTCTAGCAGTATACCTGGGAATAGTCCTACACCTGTGGGAGTGGGAGGGCTACGCAGGCAATGAAAGTACTGGGGACAGGCAGAAGGGAGGATTCACAGCTAGAGTTGCAATTTTGTTTCCTCTAACCAAGGCAAGTAAACCTGTTAACCTCTTTCATTGCTGGAGGTAAAAAGCTCCCCTGACCCTAAAATATCTCACCTGGCAGTAGGTCTGCTTTGCTGCATCCCCTTCATTCTTATTTATTCAAGAAGAAAGACATCTCAAATTAGAGCAGACCATCCTCAACTCCAGTCAGAGAAGGCTGGGAGTGCAAAGTAGCTTTTACCAATGGCAGCAAATAATAAATACCTGCTCTGGAAAACGGGTGGCGGAAGGTATAGTTTACCTTGCTGTACACATAGCAATTTTACAAAAAGGTTTTACCCGAGAAATGCATTATCAGATCCTCTGTTCGTTCTTGTGAAATCTCAGGGTTGCTTTTCTTTCCCCTAAGGAATGGTTGTGCATATTAAATGTTAACTTTATCTTAAACTTCCTTGTACAGGCATACAGACCTGAGAATCGTACTGTTCTCCAAAGTCTGATTTGTTTAAAACTAATTGTAAGACAATAGTATTTCTCTCTTGACATTTGTTTTCCTGTTAAAGATAATGTTGGAACCCGTGACATGACCACATCCAGCTGCACCAGACACATCAAAATCAGTGACAGGATGAAACCAAATTACTAGGCCTTTTTGTGGCTGGGGCACCATGTGATGCATCACAATGCAAGATGACAATTGAAACATTTTAAACTGTAGTTCAAACCACAGCAAAGAAAACCTCAGGACTCAAGATCAGAGAGAGAGAGAAAGAGAGAGGTGTTTGCAAACTGTAAAAGAGGAAGGGATTTAGCTCTTTGCTTCTTCACAGGTTCACCATCTCTGACTTGCTGCCAATTGCCAAAGGGCTTTGACATCTGAAGGATATTATACAAATCTACAGCACTCAAGAATAGCAGAGGGAGAAGGGAAGCATTTGGGTCGTATGTGCAAGAGATCTAAGCATTCCTATCTCCCTCTCCACTGCCTCCATGAGCAGAAATAACCAAGCACTGAATGGGCCATGAGGCTGGCAGGACTGGGAGAGGATGAGGCCACTATCACAGATATGAGAGGGAGAGAAGCTGGCCAAGGCTTTATCACAACAGTCACCCAGATAGCAACTAAAAGAGCAGACTTTTAGAGTAGGCTGGCTCTTTAAAATAGACATATGTAGAATATCAGAGATGGATACTGTTCTGTGCTGTTGGGGTAGTAAATTTTATACAACTGTAGACAAAATAGTTGAATAGCAAATGGTTCGCTAGGCTATGCTTTTCTGATTAACTATCCAAAGTGATGAGGGGATCCCTTTCTCAGATTGTAACTTGTCATTTTTAAAAATATAAAGAAATAGCTTTCTTTTCTTTTTCATGTACAGGTCTAAAATGTAGCACTAATTGACACAGTCAGAAAAATGCTGTTTTGCTTTCTGCATCTCTTTGATCCCCGAGAATAGCCATGGTCAGTTTATATTTACAAAGTTGGGGGGTTTTAGGCTTCAATACTGCAAAAACATACTGCTCTGAAAGTCAAAGCGTGTTATTCCCAGCTGGAGAGTTATTGCCACCAACAAAGCCTCCATGGGCAGATTCTGTGTAGACTTTGTGGCAAGTTCAAATTCTTCGTACTTGTTTTCAAAACATGCCATTGCTTAGCTGAATATTACCCTTGACTTCATCTTCTTCTACCAAGCCCACCTCAGATTTTCTTCTTCCACGTCAATTCAGTCATATCTCCTGGAAATCCAACAGCATCAATAAATATCCCTCTTAGATTGTCCCGCTCACATCATGCATATCCTCTCACAATTTTTCACCTGCCTATGCAAAGAAAATCACAACATTCCTATGTTTCCATCAGGGCCTAGAAACGTATCCCCCCATTTTCAAGCTCTACAAAGTAGTCAGCAATTATTTTCCCATTCTGCCTTTGGTTACGGCTACCCAGATATTTTGCGTTTAAGGCATAGCCAAAATTTTGTCTCAGACAGTTTACTGTGACTGTAATAGGTTTGGGACCTGGATTTGAAAGTTAGGCCTGGACTGAGTGCTCCTGGGTGGAGCTATTCCAATGCTGTAGAAGCCAGAAGATCTTTCATACTAATCATCTGCAGTTATGTGGGCCAAACGAAGTTGATGGGAGTAAAAAATAAGATGTTCATTTTTGTCCCTAGCAGAGATCACTCAAGAGTGAAAAAGGCCTGTCAAGTACAGAGGTGGAGAATTTTTTTTTTTTTCTGTAGTGACATTTCAGCCATAATTTTAAAATTTAATTTTTAATTTTGCAACCACCTGTTTCAAGTGTTTGGATCTCTATGAACTATTATATAATCACTCTGGAAAGAAACATCCATTCAACAGGTTTGTTTCAGAGTGTTGCTGGCACAGGACTTTGCTTCGTTCCACCTCCGAGACAGCAATGAATGATTGGTCCCATATGCACGTAGCATACACAAGTCTTGGAGATCTGTGCATATAAGATTTTCTTTGCAAAGTCATTATTTTTCCCCTTTTGCTTATCCTTAGAATGCATATCAGAAGTATTACCTCTTCCTGCAAGATGTTTGCAAGCAGTTTAAGCTGAACAGGAGAAAGTGAGCCTTCCCACTCATTATGTGTAATTTGATTTGTTTTGATTCGTCTTAATGGGGATGGAACACCATGTAGGTGTGGGTGTAGATAATGGGGTGGATAAATTTTATGGGGAATGAGCTGAGTAAGCAAGTTTGAGACTACCTCTCAAAATGATTCTTCACACAAGCCTTGGGGAGGCAATCAGACACTTGTTTTAGAATCCCTTGACAAATCCCCATGCTGTGTTTCACAAAATTGTGAAAGCAGAGGATTGTGCAGCCAAAATTGAATGGTCATGTCAGCTCTTTCTGCATAGGAATTTGGTTTGTTACTATGAAGTCTGTTGTCAATAAAACGATGTGTCTTCTAGCCCAGAAGACTACATACATTTACGTGTCTGCTCACTTCTAAGGCTGTTGACTCACCTCAATGAGGCAGCCATCTCACAGTATTATCAGTCCAGCCCAGAGCTCTTGAGATTGAGGAATCTGTACAGAAAGAAAGGGTAGAAATTGTAGAGCAAGTCTATGGGTGGCAGAGGATTTTCATCCACCCCATCTGCCTGTGGTCCCATAAGAAACTCAGCTAAATGTCAACAGGCAGCTCCAACTTTTCCACAGTCCACAGTGTGGTAACCCAGAAGAGAGAAGGGGTTTAGAAAGAGGAGATACAGGTAAATGTCCCAGCAGAAGGACTCTGCTGAAACCACATGGCCACAAAGCTGAAGGGGCTAGAGAACTGAAAGGAGGGAAAGGATTTCTTATAAATAAGCAGATGTCTGGAAATTCCTGAGTGTATCAACAGGTTGTGGCAAGTCCTGCAAATCCCACCCACTCAGCAGAAGAAACCTAAGAAAATTCTGCAGGGGGAACTCAAGAGCTGCTTTCAGTGGAAGGAATCAATCTGGCCTATAATTAAGTTTTCATCTCCTATTATTTATCCAACATCATAGCATCTCATCCAACATCTACCTTGCCGACGCTGTTTATTTAGTTAGTTCATTATATTTCTCTATAATTTGTTGCAGTTGGGCTGAACACAATGGCTTAGAAAAACACCATTCCAAACACTTTCATCATCACAACTTTCTAAATGTCCCAGCCCTGCTTGTTGCCAAGCAGAGAAAGAAGCATTACTGTTTCTGTCACACTTGACTGCAGTCCTTTGCACCTAAAAATGCACCCACACCTGCTCCTCCACCAGCCTTCAGAAGTGATGAATGTGGAGGGCAAAGGATACCTAAGGAGATGCTTAAATGCAGGATCTAAAAGAGAAAGAGATGAGTGACAGAAAGATAGCGACCTGCGTTTGGCACACCCTGCTTTTCTAGATTGTAGTTTCACATTATTCTTTGTAAGCTGTATGCTATTTTCTTGACTGAGGCTGGGACCATCTTTTGTGTGATGTGGTAATAAAGCTGCAGTTACAACAGGTATGGGGCCATTAAGCAAGACTGCAAAGGGTCTCTGATCAGTTACAATCAACAAAACTTGAATGAGTCTTAATTTTCTGTGGATGAAACTGTGCCAGGATCTGCATCATGTATTTGCATCAGTTAGACATGCACAGACCTGTGACGGGCTTCTATACAGCAGTAAATACCATCCATAAGGAATGAAGCCAGGGAGACCTGGTAGTTCAGGTCCAGTGTGCCCCGTAGATGATTTGAGACAGCCATCTTGGTATGAAAAACAACAAAATAATGAAGATCAGCAGGTCTGATTCTGATTTCAATTATATTTATGTAACCCAGGAGTGACTCCACCAAGATGTGGAGCAGTAATGGTGGAAACTCAATGGCAGGCCAAGAATCTGTCTTAGGTAAATAGGCTTCATCCATAACACTGCCAGGGCATTGTAGACGGTTCAGTAATCAGAGGTGTGACAGCAGTGCAGTCATGTTCTAGCTAGCTTCAAGAGTATGGCAGGGAATCTGCAGCTGCACAGGCTGTGGAAGGAGCTCCATATGTGTTTTGTAAGGAGGGAATGAGAGCCATGAAGCTTAAAGCACTGTATCTTCCTGGCTATTGTTAGTGCTAGATGAAAGCTGGTTTCAGTACGTCTCACATGCTCTAACCATAGTGTAGGCATAGCGTTGGAGGCTGGCAGACATAAGCTGTGCTCACTGTAAATCTTAGCAAAGAAATGCACGTCTTTAAGGCACACGCCAGGTAGTTCCCAAAAAGTTTGAGGTATTGCAGATGAGAAAGTCTTTCCACAGACACAGAAGGACTTTTTTTCTTTTTCTTCTTTTTTCCCTTTTCTCTGGCAATCAGATGAACCAAGGGATGGTTTTGATTCAGAATCTGGAGCAGATACGGGGAGGATTGATTCATGATCCTTTTCTTTTTTTCTCTTTTAATGGGCTGACAGACTCTGCTCCAGGCCTGTGTTCCAAAGGCCTGATCCAAAACCCACTGAAGTCAATTCTTGTTGACTGCAGTGTGCTGTGAATTTGGCTGCAGAGTAGTACTCAACTTTACTCTGTAAAGAAACATAGACCATCAATTTTTTCTTAATTGCCACAACTACTAAACAATCCCTAAAAAAACCTACCATGGCTTCTTTCTGCCAAAGCTTCCTGTCCCCTGTTCCGCACCTTACTTTTCAGCAGTTTGGCACTCCCCACTCACAGACAACCTGGCATCTGTCCTTGCCCCGTGGCAGGAATACCTGCCTGGTCCCATGCTGTGCTCTTTGTCTCCTTTGTTCCCTTCACACTGTTCCCAGTCAAGCTCACGCGGGCCACTGAAATGAAAAGGTTACACTGTGTAACAGAAAAGAAAAATGTAAGCAACCAAGATGTGCCTGCAGCAGGAACATTTTCTCTCATCTTCTCCTGTTGCAAAAATCTTTGGCATTTATATGCGCACATACACACACCCTGCCCATCCTTTACTGTCCTCTTTGCTATAATGACTGCATAGGATTGAAAACTCCTCAGGGCAGGGTCCTGGCGTATGGCTTGCTCTCAAAAGCATCGTGCATGCCTGGGCTGTTGTTTTAATGATCAAAGTAAGGCTACCAGTCAACATACCACATTACCGCACTGAACACGTATCTGGTCCTTACGCATCTGGTCCTTACACTGTAAAGTCAGAGCCTCAAAAAGTCCTTTTGAAAATCCCACTTCAGCAGAGCAGTAGAGGTGTTCGGGTACATTTAAACATGTAGCCCTAGGGCTGTGCAAATAATAAGCTTTATCAGTTGAGCTGCTGGGCTGAAAAATTGTGGGGTAGAAGCATCTCAGTTTGGATAGAAAAGGAATTAAAAGAATCTAGTTGGTCTCACTAAAATGAAAACCTGTAAAATGTCATTTCATTCAACAGAAAATGTAGCATTTGACTGAAAATGAAATGTTTCACTTTGGGAAATTTTGAAAGATCCAAAGGCACTGAAGAGGCCAGATCACAGAATCCCATAATGATTGAGGCTGGAAGGGACCTCTGGAGGTCACCTGATCCACCCGCCTTGCTCAAGCAGGGACACCTAGAGCCAGCTGCCCAGAACTGTGCCCAGGCAGGTTTTGAATATCTCCAAGGATGGAGACTCTACAACCTCTGTGAGCAACCTATGCCAGTGCTCAGTCACCCTCACAGTGAAGAAGTATTTCCTTACGTTCAGATTTATAAATACATTAGGGGTGGGACTGTTGGTATCCATCTCACTTAAAACACCAGGACAAAAGCTGGGAGGCAGGTTTTAATGCCCATCTCTCTCTCAGAGGTGAGTAACCAAGCAGGCTATGAGGCTATCCTGAGATGAGGATACTGCAGTCATTTTTGTTACTTTGCACAGACAATTTGGCCTTCACTGCAGTGACACTGAAGACCATCCACTCCATTTCCCAGCAGGCTGGCTTCATTGCCATGACTCTGAAGCCATTTCACTCTCTTGCTACATGACTGTGTAAGTACTTTAATATAAACAGAGCAGCTCCTACAGGAGAGACACACCTCAATGTATTTATAACCTCATGGCTAACAGTGACTTGAGAGGTGGAATATGTTAGTGTAGGTCTAAAGTCTCCACTGGTTCAAGGCAGAGGTTTGGATGTGAGCACTTTAACCCAGGAGGTGTTTTGTAGGTATTTTGCAGCAGAAGCTGCTCAGTCTCCTCCTCGTGGAGCTATCCCATTTCTTATAAAACATCTAGATAGTCATGGAGGAAGAGTTTGAAGAATGACTCCTGACATGCTGGTTAAAAAATTCTCCTGGAAGGTGTGACACACGGGACACTTAACCCTGCTCCAATTAATGTTTAATTATTTACACAAAGAGAACAGTGTAAACAGGAATGAGAGACCTGGCCCTCGGCTCCTGTCTCCTGGATTAAGTGAGAGGCAGCAGGCTAAGAGAAGGAGTGGGTGGAGGATCAGCTCCCCCGGCCCAGGCCACCATCTCCCATGGGTTGCATTTCTTCCTGTGAACTGTTGGTTAAACGAGGCACTCTTCCTCACCAGCCCTGTGACCCCAGTCCTCTACTCCTGATGCTATTCATGGCAGTCAACCTCAACCCACAAATAGTTTCACGCTGACAAAAAATTGCCCAACGCATTGTCTTCACCAGAAAAAATTCACCAGCTCTGCAGGACCATTCACAGCCAGAACGGCCGCCCGCGCACCTCCATCCTTCCGAGTTTCCTTCAGATTGCTGAAGCAGGCCAGGTAGCCTTATCTCCATGCTTTTCCAAGGTGCTGCTGTCAGATTGCCAAGGCATTTTAAGGTGCTTTGAGTGCAATGTCTAATTTACGTGCTAAGTGTTTGCACAATGCCGAGCACAATGGGGTCCCGACTCTGGCAGGGGTGCCCAGACACTGCTATCATTAACTATAATTATGACTGATTACCCAAATCACGGTTCACGTCATGGGGCAGACTCTTCCCCGTGCGCAGTGGCCGGGGGGGGG